>NC_051154.1:379082060-379255543 GCF_013339745.2 Dermacentor silvarum | reverse complement strand
TGCTCTTAGTGACTGCAGAGCTCAAAAAAATTCAAAGTTTTCAAATTCATTGCCAACAGAAGAGTTTATCAGACATGTCAACAACGCATTTGACATTTTAAATTCAAGACATCCAAGGCAAGAAGAATAGAAAGGACCGCTGTGTCCTGAAAATGTGGCTTCCTGTCACTGCGTATGTGAAAGAACTTATGGCCTACTTTTGCTCGCTTAGGGAGTCTGCAGCTGGTAAACTAATGACAGGGACCAACCAAAAGACAGGCTTCATTCGCTTTGTGGTCTGCTTAGACAACCATCTATACAACCATTTGGTTACGGAAAATGACCTATTGGCATATCTTTCGACTTCCAAGCTCAGTCAGGACCACCTTGAGTTAATTTTTTGCTGCAATGACAACCCAACAGCAAAGCAGTTTGCAGCAGCATTGAAGCATCTGATAGTTCGTAATGAGGTCAAGGACATTGATGGCGGAAATTGCTTTCTATTGGAACACATCGAAATTCTCTTTGTACGCTCCTTTGAAAAAACCATACTCCATCGATGTAATTAACCTCACTGCCCCTCAGAGAAGCCCTGCAGCCAGTGAACCACTCACAGAAGCAATTTTACAGGATCATGGTTACTCAGCTGACCCAGGCAGGGTGTCTGAGCTTGGGTGCCTGCGGCTCGCAGTACTGGAAGAATTGCTACACAAGTTTTCTCGTGGGTGAATTATGTTCATGATGGCCCACACAATTAATTCCTTTATCCATCAACTTGAGCTGTCCCACCAGGTTTTATGTTAAGGCAATTATTTGTTTTTGAGTGACTTTGTAAAGTGCATATATTGTTCAAGAGCGTTGTATGCAGATGTCAAACTTTTATAGAGGGAAAATGTGATACCTTATTGTAAATTCTGCAAGTACATGTTTGTTGTCTTGCTGAATGCTGTAGCTTGAATCGCCTGCATGCAAATTATGCTTAAACAATTGTTGTGTTCAGCCCAAGCTAAACAGTGTGGACAATGACGGTAGGTTAGCTGGCCTACCTTTCACTAGAGCAAACTGTGTGATGACATGGACATGCTGTGAATGCTCTCAATGGATTATGTGTGAGCTAGGTATACGCTTGAGGATGACAATGTTTTTTTAATGTTTATCCTGTATGTCTTTTACCTGACCTTTGTGGATATTTGCCACTGTTCACTTGCTTTACAATAGTCTTTTATGATGCCAGATTCACTGTAACCACAAACATTTGGTGTATACCACTCAATGAGTGTTTTAAATACCGTGAAATATTCATTCATTTGAGGTTCACAACGTAATAGAGCCGTCGCGTCCTAATTGCGGTGTGTTGGCTCAGCTTCGACGGTGGTAACTTTTTTGTAGGTATGTGATACAACATAAGCTTTGTTGTACATTTTACTTGCAGCAAAATGCATTGTATTTTAATGTTGACATACTTACTTTGTGGGTCTGACCTCACATCAATTGTTTCAACTTTGACTTTGTGAACTACCACTTTTTTTTTAATTTCTGCATATGTACTGCTTACTTTTCTGACAAGCACAATCACCGAAGCCTTTCGATATTTGTGAGGACAGTGCAGATATAAATATTATACAATTATAGCCCTGTATTGAAGGCGTTGCATACAAGGCATTGTAAGCAAAACTGCAGCTACATTCAAGGACAGCTGATCCCATTGACCAGTTTTATTAAAGGTATCAATACTACGTGTGATATAGTTTACTTTGTATAACATTATTATACAAATGCCCTGTGGCATACAAGTATGCTAATACTGATACCGAAGAGCAGGGGCACAATAAGTTTTCCTACTTGCTGTTTATAGTTTTCTTTTGTGTATTATCTTTGCAATGTACTTCATTTAAATTGTAAATGTGGCTTCCTTCTGTATTTGTGTGAAATCTTCTGGCTTCTATAGGTGCAATAAACACTGAATAAAGAATGAAACAATTACTGTTGTCATAAAAATGTGCTTTCCATAGTACAAGTACACCAGCAACACAATGAATCCACAAGTGCAAATGAATGCTGCCATTTTTTCCCTTGCCGCTATGTATTCAGTTTTCATGCCGTTTCACGCTAGCAGAGGAAGAAGGGTCCCCCTGCCAGTGTTTGATTCTAGGACATAATTATGTTGTGGGGCTATACTCGCACTCGGAAACAGCTGAATAAACTCTAGATAATGCACAAATCCCGTCCATTTGCTTTATTATACAACGAAAATGGATCCCCGAGGCGCGTCTCAACAGCGTCCTCGCACCACACAGTCTTGCAAAATAGTACACATAAATCTGAATAAACGGCGATCACTTCGGCGTTTAGAATGCAGGCTAATGCTATTTATTTCTCTCAAAATGAAACACGCCCACCAGAGCCTTTTATTAAGCGAAAATGCGACAAAAAAGTGTCCTTCAAAACATCTCGTTTCTTCCTAGGTGCAAGACAGCGTGACAAAAATTATTTCTCTCAAAATAAAACACGCACACCAGCCTTTTATTAAGCGAAAATGCGACAAAAAAAGTGTCCCTCAAAACATCTCGTTTCTTTCTAGGTGCAAGACAGCGGGACGAAAAATTAGCAAGATAATACGCCCCACAGCTTAAGGTGCACCACGGCTGATTTGACGAAACTTGAGTACGTAGGAAAAATAGACCACATTCGGGCGTCTGGACGGGTTTCGAGCCGCGAGCGCTGGCAACTCCACTAACCGCGGTGGTAAGCGCAAGTGACGCCTTGAAAATGTCTTCATGAGTCAGACGCCCCAGTCTTGCTCCACGTTTCAAGGCATCGCATTTGAAGCGAAGAACGACGCGCGCAGTAGCAGAACACCACCACCCGCATACGGGCCTCCAAGCCAGTGACGGCAGGCGCCACTAAAAGTTACCACGTACCAAACAATCACGAATGTTCCGGCAACCTTGTGGGCCTTTTCCGCCCCATAAGGCACCGCGCACGGGGCCCCTGAGAGAGGGAGGGGTGGCTTCAGAGGAGGTTGGCTTGCCGAGGCTAGCGGAATCACGTGACGCTCCCTCCTAGTATTTTTTACCTCCATGGCTCCGGTACAGTGTACTAGAATAGGGGCAGTGTGCTCACTGCCATATCCCTGCGCCGCGTCGCCGCGGCGCACTCAGTGTCGACTGCTCCGGCGCCCGCCAGAGGCGCTGCCACCAGTTTCTCCTGGTGGGGTTTTGGGGTTTAGGGACAGTGAAGGCAAAATAGACTTTAAGCGGGTAGAAATAACCAAACAGAGGTTATCTGATTGGTGGATAAAATTAAGGCAGGGGTGAAATTTCACCCACCACAAAGTACAAATTATGTTAATAGCCATGGCTAGGTGGCGTATGCCACCGCCCGATTTAAAGGGTTCAGCCTCATCCATCCATCCATCCATCCATCCATCCTGAAAACTTCCCTCGCTTGGTATGGAGTACGTTCTGTCGGATCGCGACGTTGACCTTTCTCCCTCAAGGGCTGCAGAAGATAGCGCCAACCTTTCCTTTCTGAAAACTAACCACTTAATATCGACGTTGTCGGCTCTCGACTGCAAGTCCCGCCGGCATTTTCAGCAGTATCCTCTCTGCTTGCTCTCTGCTTGACGCTTTACTCAATGTGCACTCTTAGTGAGTGAGAATGGCTAGCCGCCGTCGAAAATACTGCTTTGAACCCGAGTGCAGATCTGCCTACAGTCGTGTGAAAGATGCACCAAAGGCGTCTTTGCTCAACGTTCCACGTGATGAAGAACGGCGAAAGGAATGGGAGAGGAACCTCAACCGCGCAGATAAGACACTGGAGGAATCTTGCAAGTCTGTGATTTACACTTCGAACCGCGATTCATAATTAGGGACCTGTGCACCTTATAAATATAGAATGCAAAGAGGTGTGAATTCCTCGTGACAATTGCCACTCCTATCAGAAAACGCTGTTCCCACGATTCTTCCGAATTTACCACAGTACGTGACGAAGACGACACCGAAGCCCAGGAACAAAAGGAAATGGTGTGAAAGGGACGAAGCAACCGAGAAAAGCCGAAGCGCACTAGACAGTAGCTATTCGGAATTTTCACCGGCTGCTCCCGTCGCTTCCGGGATCATTCTTTACTTCGTTGTAAATAAACATTGTTAATTATTGCAAAAATGTACACCCGTGAGCAAAAGTATAGGGACCAGGGATTGCGCGATAAAGCTGATTTTTTTCAACTGCCTGCGAATGCAACTTGAAATTGAGGACTGCAGTCCAATCTTGGCATTGCGAGCTTTAACGTGTACTGGTCAATTCCACTTTATGCATGTTAATTACGAAGAAATTGAGTTTTTTCGGCGACCCTGTGGTCTGTATACTTTTGCTCACCGGTGTACCTGGTATTTTCATCCTTTCGATTTCATGTCGCATTAACGTTACGAAAGATGTAATACATAAATAACCAGCTAACCAGCTTAAATTGTGCGGCAGTGATACCTAAATATTTAATTTCGTGAATAGATGGGACAACGTGAAAATGTCTAAGGCGCTGCACGCCTTACCTGCGAAAAAAAAAAAAAAACTCGAAGTGGTGCTTAAATTCGGCGCGGTGGTGCTGAAAACGCGGATGCGCGGTCGTTGTGGTGAAACCACACTGACCATTTTATCGATCAGCTGCAGAAAACACTCGAGTGCCTCTTGCTACCGTGACTGCAGCGGCCGTATCAAGCCTTTAACAGAACAGCATGAATAGCAAGGCTAGTTCATCCGTGCCTCCGGCTAAAAAAAAAAAAAAAACACACCGCATATCCACGGGGTGAATGATGATGAGTGGGCGAAGCTCCGGAGGGAATCATCGGTAAACCGTGAATCTTCCGTGTAATTCGCCCAGTCTCGCCGCACTAAATCGAACGATTGACTTCCATCAATGACACGCGCCATATGTGACGTCATTCCTATTTTATAACAGCGCCGTTCATTATAATTGCACCATATCCCGCTTAAGGGGACGCTAGCACAAACGCGTTAGAAACGTGCAGTACTCTAAGGGGAAGAGGCCACAGCGTCTTACGCAGCCGTTTACACATGCCGAAACGTGCACCGCGTTTGCCGACGCCATCAGCGTTTATGAATACGGGGGTAAGGCGGAGAGGCCACAGCGTCTTACACCAGCTTCTTACACGGGCCGTAACGCGCTAGCACAAACGCGTTAGAAACGCGCAGTCTTTCGTTAATGTTGGGTATTTATTGCCATCGTGGTGCGTCTGTCCATGTGTGCTTCGTGGCGTAGTGGTTAGCGCCACGCGTTCAGAAGCGAGGGGTCCCTGGTTCGATTCCGCTACGGACACAATTTTCGGAAATTTTTTCTCATAAAAGTAGACGTGGCTACCTACTACTACTACTACTACTACAGAGGAGGGACAGACCCACACCCTAAGGAGCTTCGCCCCTAAAATCGCCAACCCTCTGTAGATCAGCCGCAACAATAGTAATTGATTTCACTGCACACTGCGGAGGTGCACCAAAAGAACTTTCGTGCGCTGCACGTCGTGCATTTTACTTTTATACGGTGAAAACAGCAACACGCGATAGCTGTTTTACCGCGACGCGTAGGAAAGTTTCAGGTGACGCTGCGAACCGCGCCACTGTCGGCGGCGACATGAAGTGCGTCAAGCTCTGCCGCGGTGTGAGCGCACTACAACTCTTCTAGTACACTGTAGCTCCGGTGCGCAAGCCGTGTGACATCACTGATCCTTGCGCATGCGCAGCACGGCTCTTGATGTGCCGCGTGAAACGGGCTTGGCTAGGCCAGTGTAGCTAACGCTACAAAAAGTGCTCCTCTGGCGACCCGCAAATTGCGGTAGGCGTGGTTCGGCGACGAGCTTATATATAGAAGGCAGTTGCCGTCGTTCCTCGAAGTATAGCCGTCTCACGTGAGGGACGGATGATTCAGAAGAATGGCTTTACGAAGCTGTTCGGCTTCTGCTTCTTGGTGGAGTAGTACACGCCGTCTCTTACAGCAGTGACAGAAATAAAAGTAAGCACCGCACGTACGATACCCCCATGACGCTTCGCTGCCTCCCAGCTGCTTCAATGCTTCACAATGGCGCGCAACCAACGTGCCGTTTGCTGGCGCTCTAGTTGACATGCCCGAGGAACAACACATTTAAGGACAATCGAAACAGGCAAACATGACCCGTTTGTATATATATATATATATATATATATATATTTCATCATCTGTACATTATCATCATCAGCGTGGACTGTGCCGAAGGCTGTTCATGCCGGTTGTGGACGCCGCCCTTCTTCGCCGTGTCGTCTCTCGGGCTCAATAAAGGTCCGCCCTTACTGTGACGTCACAAGTGGTGGAGGTGCTTCTTGGTTCCCCGTCCTCTACACCCCTGGCCTACTCCCTGGAGCTTCGTTCGGGTCGCCGCTTGTGCCCACTGTCCGTCAGCATGTCGCAGGACGAGCAGCCTGGCGCTCCTACCCTAACCATCCCACCTCCACAAGCCACACCTTCTGTGATCATCAGCGGCCACCAGCGGCCACTAGCGTGATCCCCATCTGTTCGCTGGTATTCGCGGTGAAGATGTTGAGGACTGGCTGGATGATTACGAGCGCGTAAGCTCTGCTAATCGGTGGGATGATCCCCACAAGCTCCGCCATGTCTCGTTCTACACCTGACCGGTGTGGCGAAGACCTGGTTTTTCAACCATGAGATTGATTTCTCCGATTGGGCGAACTTCAAGCAGCAGCTTCGGCAAGTTCTTGGCGCGCCGGCGGTTCGCTCCGCCCTTGCGAAGAAAACTCTGGATGCTCGCAAACAACACTCCGGCGAGTCCTACACATCGTACATCCAGGATGTGCTTGCACTCTGTCGCCATGTCAATGATGCCATGGCTGAGTCAGACAGGATACGCCACATTCTTAAAGGTATTGGGACTGTGGCCTTCAACGCGCTCGCCGTCAAGAACCCGGCTACCGTCGCTGACATCGTCTTAACGTGCCAGCGCCTCTACGAGCTCGAGCCGGACTTCAGCGAACACCGTTCTGCGGCAGACCCTGACTTGCGTATGATGATCCGGGTGATCATACGCGAAGAAATGAAATCACTTGGCTTGTCATCTCCGTTGGTGATGCCTGTTCAGCCTTCTGGTGCAGCATTGCGCGACGTCATCAGAGAGGAACTTGCGTCGGTGACCTGCTCTGCGCATGTGGACCCCCGGCCCGTCGCACCTTAACAACATATGCGCAGGTTGCTACCGCGCCTCCAACTAGTGTACATTCCACGTTGCCTCTACCCACATACGCGCAGGTTGGTGTGGTCCTCCGGCCAATGTCCCCTCATTACCACTTGAGCCGTCATCGCCCCATCTGTCCGCGCTATCTCACAGCGCATCGAGCGCCCCCTACTACCCGCCTTGGTGACCGTCTCGTCCTACCTGTTATTACTGTGGTTATCGCGGCCATAGATATCACGTTTTTGTCGCAAGCGCCAACAAGATGAGCGTCGCGGGTACGACCTGTGTGAAAGCGACGCGTATTATGGTGGGGCATCTTAGCAACGCCGTCGGTACGCTTCCCCCCCCCCCCCCCCCCCCCGCGCCGTTCCCCATCTCCGCCCGCAACGACCGAGACGCCGAATGGTTACCGCTCCACCAGACGCCGATCACCTTCGCCCTTCCGCCGCTCCTCGTCACCGCTTCGGCCTGCCTCATTCACCTCTGACCGCCACCCGGAAAACTAAGTAATGCAGTTTTCGGAGGAAAAACTGCATTCGCCGACAGGACTACAATTCCTCCAGCGCGCCCTCGTAATAAGATGTACGTGTTTGTTGAAGGTGTGCAAGTTGAATCTTTGGTGGACACCGGTGCGACTTTATCTGTTATGCATGCTGATTTGTGTAGGCGTCTCAGGAAAGTTACGACGCCTTATGATGTACCCGCGCTGGTTGCAGCTCAAGGGAAAACAATCCGCCCTTCCGCGTTTTGTCAGTGTATGTATTCATCGATGGCATCGTCCATTACATACAATTTGCTCTGCTGTCGCCCTGCTCCCACCAGCTCATTTTAGGATGGGATTTCCTTGCCTCTCCTTCTGTATGTTGTGGGCAAGGTGCCGTACATACCAGCCACTTCGTCTACTCGCTGCAAAAGATACGGAGCTACCTCCAGGCTGTCAGCAAATTCTGACCATCACGTCCGACGTCATCTACCATGGCGATGTGTTAGTGTTACCTTGTGCGCGTTGGCTCACAAAAGGGATAGCCATTGTTTCAGGCCTAGTTAGATTTGATAATGGTTCTACGCTTCTCGCAGCAAGGAACGAAGCTGATTCAGAGCCTCTCTCTGTCATTCCCCTCAAGGCTGCTCCCTCTGAAAGCCCTCCTGCTGGACATTCTGCCTCTACCTCCGCTCTTGCTGCTGTAATCAGTTCGGACTTGACCCCTTCGCAGACGCAACAGCTCCTTGCCATGTTGAAGAAGCATGAAGGTTCATTTGACACCCATTCTTCGACATTGGGACAGACGACCATCACAGCGCATCGGATTCAGACAGACGGCAGATCCATCGTGCGTCGCGGACATGCTTCAACGTGAGATAATTCGCCCCTCTGCTAGCCCTTGATCGTCTCCCAATGTTTTGGTTCGAAAAAAAAAGATGGCTCCGTTCGTTTCTGTGTAGATTACCGAGCGCTCAACAAGATCACGCAAGGTTGTGTACCCCATGCCTCGCATTGATGATGCCCTCGATACCCTGCAAGGTGCCGAGTACTTCTCCAGTCTTGATCTGCGTTCAGGTTACTGGCAAATTCCGATGCACGAAGCCGACAAAGAAAAAACAGCGTTTGCAACCCCCAACCCTCAGTTAATTGTTTCCTCAACTGACCGCCGTTGCCGCTCTACCGAAGTGGTCTACGTTTCTCGTATGAAGCCCTTCACGCGGCGTTCCCCGCACCTTTAGGCAGCGGCCAGACTGGCCGCTTTCGCGCGAGGGAAATTAGTGTGGGCATTTATTGGGCACTTCTTCATCATCTGCACATTAACATCATCATGCGTGTGCCCCTCTTCGTCATCGCGCGTGCGAGCGCATCATGAGTACAGCCCTAACTTCTAGTACACTGTATCATGAGCGTGGACTGTGCCGAAGGCTGTTCATGCCGGTTGTGGACGCCGCCCGTCTTCGCCGTGTCGTCTCTCGGGCTCAATAAAGGTCGGCCCTTACTGTGACCTCACAAGATATATATATACATACATGTATATATATTGTGAAGAAGACGCGCCTCCGTCTAGCGGCATCGCCAACGCTCGGCCCGCTCTGCTCGCGCTGTTGGTCGCTGGTGTCTGTGGAGACGGTGCTCCACGCTGCCTCGCCGTTCTTGGGACTCGTAGCGTCCTTGAAGGACACCGCCAATGAACCTCTTCTCAAGTGGTGGAGGTTACTGGATTTCCCCCGCCACTTGCACCCTGGAGCTTCGAACCCGAACGCTTCCGCCCATCATGACCGACAACACAGACCCGCCGGCACCTGCGCCCCATCCCGTCATCTGCGCCGGTGTTCCTCGGCAACGTGATCCGAAGGTCTTCAGCGGTACAGATGTAACGGACGTGGAGGACTGGTTTACGTCGTATGAACGGGTGAGCGCGCATAACAAGTGGGACGACGTCGCGAAGTTGACCAAAGTCATATTTTATCTTATTGGCGTTGCCCAACTCTGGTTCCATAACCACGAAGTCGACATCCCGACATGGTCAAGTTTCAAGGCATCTTTCACTCAAGTGTTTCGTCGACCTGCTGTGCGCAAACTACGCGCTGAACAGCGCTTGCGAGCCCGTGCACAGCAGACTGGTGAAAATTTCACTAGCTACATCGAAGAAGTCGTCCACCTTTGTAAACGTGTCAACGCCGCCATGCCCGAAGCTGATAAAGTTCAGGACATCCTCAAAGGCATCGATGACGGGGCATTCCAGATGCTTTTGGCCAGGAATCCGCGCACCGTTTCTGAAGTAGTCACGATATGCCAGAGCTACGAAGAGTTGAAGAAGCAACGCACCCTGACTCGGCAGCTTCTGTCGACCGCCGACTCGCTAACGGGTCTGGTTGCCGTTTCCGACCACTCTCCACTGCTTCAGCAGATTCAGGACTTCGTGCGCGAGGAGGTTGCCCGTCAACTTTCCTTGGTCCCCTTCACTCAGGAACCGTCCTGTCGTTCGCCTTCAACGCTCCGCACTGTCATTGCCGAAGAGATCGTTCAAGCTGTTCCCGTCGCTCACCACCAGCCAACTGCGGCCGCGCCTCTTCCTTATACGCAGACAGCGCAACCTAGCTGTCGCCGCGGCTCTTACGTTGCGCAGGCAGCGCAGCCAGTTTCCGCGCCTGTTACGTATGCGCAGACAGTGCAGCCTGTTGCCGTGCCTCCTAGCTATGCGCAGGTAGTGCGTAGGCCTCCCCAGCCGCCTTTCTCGATCCTGCAACAGTCTGCACCACCCGCCGCTCTTACTGCTTCTTCGGCCGGGCCGAGAGTCAGCAATCCATGGCAGACGTCTGACAATCGTCCCATCTATTACCCCTGCTGCACGCCAGGACACGTCGCTCGCTATGGCCGCAGTCTCCTTCCAACTCCCGACGACGCTGCCCAGCCGTTCCAGTATGGCAGTCAGCCCATGCGCCAATCAGCCCCGGGTCCCTCCCAGCAGTACGTTTCTTCTGACCTCCCTGAATTTCCGTCGCGCCGTTCCCCATCTCATCGTCGACGATCGCTCTCCCCAATGCGTCGCCGACCCGCACCCTCCGACCAGAAAAACTAAGCGCCGCAGTTCGCGAGGCAAGAACTGCGCCATCTTCGAACTGCCCAAGTCATCGCTCTTCTGCTAACATCGTCGCAATATCTGTCGAAGGTATTCCTACTTTTGCGCTTGTGGACACCGGCGCCGCCGTTTCTGTTATAGCCGCGAAACTCAGCCGCTCGCTGCCCAAGGTGACCACGCTGCTTTCTGCACTGTCGCTTCACACGGCAAGCCTGCAGCACGTGACACCTCTCGCAGCGTGCACTGCCCTTGTGCTTTTACAAGGCGTTTTGTACATTATCGAGTTTATTGTTCTTCCTGCCTGCTCACATGACGTCATCCTTGGGTGGAACTTCTTGTCCCGTCATAATGCCGTCATCGACTGCGCACGAGCTGAAGTTGAATTTTCGCCGCTGTGTGACGCACCATTCCACGACGCTCTTGATCAGCCGCCTAAACTGGCCGTGCGTGAGGACACCGACATTCCACCTGACTCTTTTGCCCTTGTCCCAGTCGTCTGCGATGCTGTCACCGATGCTACGGCCTTCTTTACACCATCTGACATCTTTATGAGTCGCAAAGCCGTTCCACTGTCTTTTGCAACGCTTGACATCGCCGCCGGCATCAGCAATATTTTTATGTACAATCCACTTTCTGCTTCGGTTACGTTGCCTGTCGGCGAATGTCTCGGCCGCGTGGAACAGCTTGACTCTTCGTTCTTTGCTACCCTGCGAGACGAATCTTTCCATCTTGACTCGAACTAACTCCTCGTCCTTTCAACGCTTGAAGATTCGTCGAGTGACATGTTTTCCAGTTCCATCGCAACTACACTAATTCCTACCGAACACTCCGAGCTTCTTCAGCTTCTACACCACTTCAGAAATTCCTTCGGTGTTTCTCAGCCGCAATTGGGCCGAACGTCGGAAGTGCAGCACTACATTGACACCGGTTTACAGGAGCCGTTGCGGCAACGACCGTACCGCGTCCCCGCCGACGAGCGTCGCGTCATCAGCGACTAAGTCGACGATATGCTACGCCGTGGAGTTATCCAACCATCCCACAGTCCCTGGGCATCTCCTGTCGTTCTCGTTCGCAAGAAAGACGGGTCTTTTCGCTTTTGCGTTGGCTACCGTCGATTAAATAAGGTCACGCGCAAGGACGTCTATCCTTTGCCGCGCATCTACCATTGAGAGCCTTCAGGGCGCGGAATTCTTTTCGTCCCTAGACTTGCGTTCTGGCTACTCGCAGGTTCCAATGGCTGAAGCCGATCGTCCATAAAACGGCGTTTATTACACCTGATGGCCTATACGAGTTCAACGTGGTGCCCTTTGAACTTTTCAACGCGCCTGCCACGTTTGAACGACTCATGGACAATACGCTGCGTGGCCTCAAGTGGTCTATGTCTTTGCTACCTCGACGATGTCGTGGTTTTCTCGCCTGACTTTCCGACCTACCTACTTCGTCTTCGACATGTTTTGAGGTGTCTCACCAACGCTGGCCTGCAACTGAACCTCAAGAAGTGCCGCTTCGCTGCGCGGGAGCTGACCATCTTAGGCCACACCGTGTCCAAGCCCGGCGTTCTACCGGACCCTGCGAAACTTCGTGCAGTCGCCCAGTTCCCGAAGCCTACTAACGTCAAAGAACTACGCAGTTTTGTGGGCCTGTGCTCATATTTCCGGCGCTTTGTCCGCAATTTCGCATCTATTATGTCGCCCTTGACCCAGCTCCTACGCGGTGGCGCGGACCTCTCCTCCTGGTCCCCTGCATGCGACGCCGCGTTTGCTACACTGCGTCGTCTTCTTACCTCTCCACCTATTCTTCGTCATTTCGACCCAACAGCTGCAACTGACGTACATACAGACGCCAGCGGGGTCGGTCTTGGCGCCGTGTTCGAGCAACGCAAGTCCGGATATATACTCCGAATACGTGGTCGCCTATGCGAGTCGTACGCTGACAAAAGCAGCGGCCAATTACAACGTAACTGAAAAAGAGTACTTCGCTCTAGTATGGGCGCTTTGCAAGTTCCGCCCATACTTATACGGCCGCCCATTTGATCTAGTAACGGATCACCCCGCGCTTTCTTGGCTCGCCACGTTGAAAGATCCATCTGGCCGCTTAGCACGCTGGGCACTCCGAATCCAGGAGTACGATATTCGCGTCGTCTACCGCTGCGGACGCTAGCACATTGACGCAGACGCCCTGTCCCGCTCACCTCTACCTCCAGACTTGGCCTGCGGAACCACTTGCGCTCACCCCCTGTCATCTCTTGACCTTGACTCGATTGGCACCGAACAACGCCGTGACCCGTAGATCGCTTCTCTTTTCGACTATCTTTCTGGATCATTGACCACCCCTGTATCCCGATCCCTCCGACGCCAAGCTGTTCATTTCGCCATTCGTGATCAGCTGCTCCACTGACGCAACTAAGCTCCCGAAGGCCGTAGATGGCTACTAGTCATTCCCCGCAGCTTAAGATCCCAAATATGTGCCTCTTTTCACGACGATCCGCAATGTGGCCACGCCGGAGTATTTAAGACTTACGAACGTATAAGCCATCACTATTGCTGGCGGGGAATGTACACTTTTGTACGAAAGTTTGTTCAATGCTGCCCTGACTGTCAACGTCGCAAATTACCGCCTTTACGTGCGTTTGGCGCCTTGCAGCCGCTTCCGCGCCCTGCCAAACCCTTCGATCGAGTAGGCATTGACCTCTACAGCCCGCTTCTCTTGGCACCGGATGGCAATCGGTGGATTATAGTGGCTGTGGGCCATTTGACACACTACGCCGAAACTGCTGCTCTACCGAATGCTACAGCGCGGGATATAGCCTCTTTCGTCCTGCATCGCTTCATCCTTCGACATGGCGCACCTCGAGAACTCCTCAGTGATAGAGGTCGCGCCTTCCTCTCCGAGGTCGTCGAAGCTCTGCTTTCGGAATGCCACATTATTCATCGAACGAGCACGGCTTACCATCCGCAAACTAACGGGCTCACGAAACGGTTTAACCGCACTCTCGGTTATATGCTCGCTATGTACGTGGCTTCTGATCATGGAAACTGGGACCGCGTACTTCCTTTTGTAACGTTCGCGTAAAACACCGCGATACAAGCTACTACGGGATTTTCACCTTTCTTCCTCCTATATGGACGGGAGCCATTGTATACCATCGACACTCTCCTTCCATACCGTCCTGACGCTTCCGAGTGCTCACCTGTGTACGAAGCTGCCCGACAAGCCGAAAAGTGCCGCCAGCTCGCGCGCACCTTTACGTCACAAGAACAACAGCGCCAGAAGGAAGGACGCGCCGACTCACTTCCCAGTCCCATGTATGCCCCAGGGTCTCTTGTATGGCTAGCTGTTCGTTGCCAAACTCCAGGCCTTTCCTCAAAACTCGTTCCAAAGTACGAAGGGCCTTACTGCGTCTTGGAGCGAACGTCCCCGGTAAATTTTGTCATCGAGCCACTTTATCCATCTGACGACATGCGCCGGCGTGGACATGACCTCGTCCACGTGGCGCGTCTCAAGCCCTACCATGAACCTCTGACAACAACCTCTTAGGTCTCCAGGGTGGCTCTTTTTCTGCGGGGGCGATTGTGAAGAAGAGGCGCCTCCGTCTAGCGGCATCGCCAACGCTCGGCCCGCTCTGCTCGCGTTGTTGGTCGCTGGTGTCTTTGGAGACGATGCTCCACGCTGCCTCGCCGTTCTTGGAACTCGTAGCGTCCTTGAAAGACACCGCCAATAAACCTCTTTGTAATATATATATATATATATATATATATATATATATATATATATATATAATTGAATGAGAAGGTTCGCACATACGAAAAATACACGATTACTTGCTTACGTTTCGGCCGTGGCACAGCCTTAGTCTGAGAAATCCGAGATACAAGTGCACAGCCGCTTTGATGTCAATCTACACGTGGGCAATATCAGAGATACAAGAGAGTGTTTCCTTTTTATTGCGATATCAGTTACCTGGACACCAGGCGCATTTCCGTAACGTCACAGCGACGCACGTTCCGTATAAAGTCCAAGTGCGGTAACATCGTGACCGGGAGCCGTATACTGTGGGTACCAGAGAAAGCGTGCGAGGGTGAGCTGCTCGGCTAGAGTGACCTAGTATTCTAGGTCACTCTAGCTCGGCCACAGTGGCTCGACTCACCATCGCAACTTCCACTCGCACACACAGCAGCGGGCGCGCGGCCACGATGTTATCGCACTTGGACTTTATACAGAACATCACACCTACGCGGATGGCGTAAATGCGCTTGAAGTGTCCATACAGCGGCTAGCGCACTAAAAAAGCGCTGCAATCGCATCATGTATTGTCACAACGCCTACTAAGCGCAGCATTTGTGTCGATTGTACGGATACGTGGCGCAGCACGCGATCCTTCTCTGTTGTGTTGTAGAAGCGTCATGATGTCAAACTCTGTGCAACGCAGCGTACGTGCTATAGAGCTCGTGTCAGCCAATCGGTAACGAGCGCCGGCTGCGTGCTCCAGAAAAGGGACGAGGGCTTGTCCATTGTGCAGCTTCCTTTCAGTTGGCGTAGCGAGATCGGTGGTGGACAACAGTGGTGACAGTAGCGAGTCGCATTCGCTAGCGCATCACGGTGCTTACTATGCGATAGCGTTTATACATTTGGCGCATCCGAAACAAACTGGAACCTGTCTCCAGCGGTTTCCGTTCCGCTAGTGAATGGAGGCGAAGCACAGTTGTCTCTCCCTCAATGGGATACGCCAGCGGTTATACATGCCCCGTGTGACGTCTCTACTGGCCTCTCTGGTCGCATCAACGCGATACACCTTCTTAGCGCTCTAAGACCGGTTAAATGAATGGATGCACCACTTGTCGCATTCATGTAAACGCCGCTATTTCGTGGCTCGCTGACGCCACCAATTGCTGTCAGTGCACAGTGTTGGTAGACGGAAGTGCGGGAGATGCTGTTTGCTGTCCTGTCGTTTGTTGACACTGTTTCCAGTCTTAGTACACTACAACAAAATGAACTAGCCAGACCAGGAAGCATTAGCAGTGTTACCCTTTTGGAGGAGTATCGCGTGTGTCTTTCGTGCTAGGTCTTCTCGGAACGCCTGTCTGGGCGATGGATCTAGAGAGCGCCGACATCTCTGCTAAAGCGATGGCGGCAGCCGCGGAATGCCTTTGAATAGTTGGCAAAACAACAATGCTTCGGCGTTATAACTTTGCAGAAGCATTTCATAAATTGCACACAGTAATTAAGAATTTTTACTCGAATAGTTAACCTACATGCTTTTAAGACTGCACTTGTCTCGAGTGGAATTTTTGCTGTGCCACGTCATCCTCCCATTAAGGAGTGTCAGTTTAATCAATTGCTTGGGCTTCAGAACATAATCCAAAGGTAGTAGGATTAACGAAGGTGTCATGAGTTGGGTCTGGTACCCTGCATTTGTTGTCACCCTGATAGCACTCGAGCTCTCGCACACCGGGTGCATCATCCTTCTCCTGCGTCTTCCGAGCCTGACAAGCCGTCTGGTCTGCATCGCGGTCACGCGCGCGACCGAATGGTCACATTCAGAGAGATCCTCCTCCACTACCTCAGAGAGCGCTTACGCTACCCCCCAGCACACCAAACACTGAATAAATCTCAATCTTTCAGACGCGAACTTTCCCAAACCCCGTGCTGTACCACCGCACTTACCCCGATGCATACTCCCCACTCTGCAAAGCCTGCGAGGCCCGGGCTGACCTCGATCACATCATCTGGGCATGTCCCAAAGCTTCACCCACCAACACCCACCGCACAAACATTACACGCATCATAACTACGACCGAGCAGTGGGAGACTTTGCTGCTCGGCTTAGACCTAGAAAAGCAGCTTTGCGCCGTCCGGATGGGCGAAGACGCCGCCAGAAAGCAAGGACTGGCCGCCGTCTGAGGAAGGGGAGGACTGGGGGTTGGTCTCCCAATCCCCGCCGCCCCCGGACCCCATCATGGACACAATAAAGTTTCATTTCTCGCTAGCACTCCGATGGTACACGTAGAACTAGAAACGCAGATGCTCACAATCAATCTCTACACAAACACTATGCGGCGTGTGATGCTTTGGCGAGCCCGATCAATAAATGGCTGTGGTCTCATTTTAATAAAAGTTGTCACTCGTGGTACAAGCCACTATTTCCGAAGAAAGTCCGCACCAACGATGTAGTATTATATATATACAGGGTGTTTCAGCGAACACTTTCAAAAATTCTTAAAGGTTGCCTGTGGCAGATAGCACAATTCTAGTTTATGAGCTGGTATACTCGAAGAGGCGGACACTACTTGCACAAGAAATTGAAATGCATAATCGAATAATTAACAGAAATTAACTAATTTAGCTTTTAAGTAATTACCACGTGGCCCATATTGCAATTTACAAATTGTAGCCGTGGAGTTCGCAAGGCGGGTTCACTTGGAACGAATTCTCGGGATGACACCAGTTTCGAGATATTAATTCCCAAAATTTGCGGAGAAATGCATTGGCGTTCCAGTTAGGTTCTTAACAGAACGTCGCTTTATGCACTGAAGCGCAAAATTAATTGGAACGCCAATGAATTTCTGCGCAATGTTCGGTAATTATTATCTCAAAACTGGTGTCATCCTGAGAATTAATTCTAAGTAGATGCGCCTTGCGAACTCCACGGCTACAATTTGTAAATTGCAACATGGGCCATCAGGTAATCAGTTAAAACTTAATTAGCGAATTTTTGTAAATTAGGCGATTATGCACTGCAATGCTTTGTGCAAGTAATGTCCGCCTCTTCGAGTAGACCATCTCATTAACTAGAATTGGGCTATGTGCCACAGGCAACCTTAAATAAATTTTGAAAGTGTTCGCTGAAACACCCTGTATATATATATATATATATATATATATATATATATATATATATATATATATATTCAAATGCTTGTGGTGTCTTTTTTTGCCGTTCACTGCTGACTTTTAGCAGTTGCCTATTTACTGCTGTTCTGTTCTCTGCAACTATCAAAGTGCGAATTCTTGTTTTTTTACTATGCTTAGCACAATGAATTTAAGCATTTTTTATTACAGTTTGTCGATCTTTTGCGTTGATCTAAAGTGGACCGAAGAGCTCGGAATCGCAAACTCACTGATTGACAGCACAGTTTTGCTTTGCAAAACTAATTTAACTACATAATATCGTAGAAATGCAGCCTCAGTGGCCATGGCATGCACAATTGTTAGTTTCTGGGCTTAAATTTCGCGTACACATCAAATGTAACGCCCCCTAAAACTGCTTCTAAAGGAAGCGTTGTGACCCTGCGAACTGAGCACTGAAATGCAAACAGCAGCATAAATACTGCATAAGTTAAAAATATACATAAAGATTGCTTACAATCAGGAGAGTTACTGCTTTTCGTGGCGTGTTACCAAGCACATGCAAGCACAATGAATCGTGCACTAAAAGGGAAGAAACAGGAGCCAACAGCCCAACATAAAGGAATGCAAAAGGTTAATCGAGGTGCCCTTGAAGTAACCGGCGCAATCCTGAACCAGCAGCGGCTTCCCTCGAAGATGGACACCACGCGCGGGCCAGTCGTTTTGCCCGGGAAGATTGTCGCCGAGACCAGCTTTCTTATCTCAGTGCCTGGAAAGGGATGGGTCTGCCTCCTCTCCTCTGTTGCCGACTTGCTCCCGACGAGAGGATAAAAAGTACGGAACGGCGAAGCGCTCTGTACTCTCACCCCCTTCGATGGAACCGGCTGGAAGAACGACGAACAGCTTTTCTGCTCAGCAAGCTCCGGCCAAGCCACTTCTGGTAAGCACTGACTGCCCGATTTCTTTTATAGCGAATGTCGTTCTTCGCCCGTTTGCGGTGGTGCTCACCGAATGCCAACTAACCCTTTTGACATGGGCGCGCAATCTCGCCAGAGCTTTGTGGCGTCAGTGAAGGTTGCGTCATTCTGCCGCCTGTGTTGCGGGCTGCGTTGGTCGCCCAAAGTCCGCTGCGCGTCTCCTGTCGACATGCGCCGTTTCGTCTTGCCGGCTGAAGCGCAGCTTCGCTAGGCCGACTCCCGCAGAGCGTCGGGAACTGCATGATCTCGAATAATGGTCGGAGAAGAACATTCTGGCCTGCGTGCAGTAAACGAGCGGATAAGTGCAGCCGTTGTTGTATACTGTCCCCATCACGCTGTTGTCGTCATCTCTATCTTGGTCACGCCGTCGTAATCACTGCGCTGTCATGCATGTTCACCAAAGCATGTCGGCGATAATGAGCAGCAGTTCACTTGGGAAGTACATTGCTACTGTGTATTGATTTCTGCAATCCATTTATTTGACAATCCCATTCAATGCTTTGTGCAACATTTTTTTTTCTGCAAGACATCTGATTGTATAGCCTCTTAAGATCCTTTGTACAATGCATTCAACAGTTTTTCGAAATTCACTTGGAAGTGATTAGGCTAAATATTCCTTCTGGGTATGAAGTACGGCGCATTTGTACCTGTAAAGAAGTGGTTTACTCACATTCTTCTCATCCGCTTTCGAGACATTTGACACTCAATTGATCTAGACGTCTGTGTCGGCCCAGACGGCCGAAAGTAACCTTGAGGTATGTTTCGAAATCACTGAGAATGCGTGAAAATACCGGACGAGGCAGCAACAAGACAACGTACTACACGTATTTTCATCTTCACGTCAGCGTTTAAGCAATTAGATGCAGTTTTTACCATAGCAAACATGAAGATATAATGGAGATATCTTGTTCGCGTACACGGAGACGCAGCTTTTGGCATCGAACCGTGGTACTTTAATTGTTAAAATTGTTTTCAAGCTAACAGTGGACAATCAAAACCACATTGAAAAGCGATTATATCCCATAGTTGTGCTCGGGCATCAAAAGAATGTATATATACAGGGTGTCCCAGCTATCGCGCAGCACGATTTAAAGAAAGAGGAATGGCGTTACGCGAAGCCAACCTAGTGCGTATTGTTTCCAGTACAGTGGAGCAGCCGCCAGTAATTTTTTCGTTACTGAGATTTAATTAATTATTTGTAATTAATTGTATAACTCGAGAAGTACTGTTCTAATTATCAAAGTGACAATGAGAAAGTTGTAGAGCAACATGGAAAAACTCCCAATACAGCTTTCTGTAGCTCAATACGGGCCACATAAAAGTGTTTTTCCGAGCGTGAAAGAAGACTGCGAATACACGCAAAGTGCCCGAGCTGCCAGTCGCGCGCCAACTCTGCGTGTATTCTCGGGCTTATATATATATATATATATATATATATATATATATATATATATATATATATATGGTGTTTCAGCGAACACTTTGAAAAAATCCTAAAGGTACGTTTTTTGAGAAAAATAGGAATTACCTTAAGGAGCAAGCTTTCAGGTTAGGCGGACGTCAGAAATTACGAGAAACATGCGAATTACATAGGTAATTAACTAAAATTACCTAACGAACTTTTTAATTAGCGACGTTTGGCGGTTATTGTCAATGGCGAGTTTGTAGCTACGGAAATGACGATGCCGTACCAGTTTTTAAAGCAAAGAAAAAGTCACTCTGTAAAGCCCTGCAGCCCGCGAAAATCAAGTATTTTTTCCCTCATGAAACCGAAACGTAGCGAACATGGTGCGCCGGAAATCTAGTGCAAACTCAACGTCCGCTGATGACGTGTTGCGGTGACTGCGGCGACCAATTCGAAATATCTGTAGTGATTCCCCAGGCTAGGGAGCCTCAACGCTCAGCTTAGACCACGGCTGGCGTTATCTTTTCTTTCGTTGGTAGGCGCAAGAAAGATTCTAGCCATCGCCCACTACGCAGTTGTCGATTTTAAGATGCTGTTGGGCGCTGGCCTGGCGTTCTGCCAGGGCAGTTGCCTCCGGAAGCAGTCCTTTAATTTCCATTCACATTACGCTAGCTTCGTTGAAAGAATAAAGCCACACTTTTCTGACAGTGCAGAATTTCTTCAGCGGTGCCGATATCGTGACAGGAGTTATTTTTTCATGGTATGGGCTTCACAGATAAAATAAACGAGGGATCCGTAGCTGGCAACTTCTTGGCATTGTAGCGCGACGTTGTTTCGTACCAACTAGCGTCCCATTTGTTGTAAGTGCTGGCCGAGGATTAGGAAATCTTGACTTCATACTATGTTTAGCAGTTTTGAGTAATGTAACAAACATTAATGGACAAATATAGTTTATTTCTATCTTTCATTTGGTTGTAGGCCGATTCAGGCACTCCACGAGAGTAATATCATTTTGGACGACAACACAGAATATTTACATGATGTGCTCAAATTGTTTTCCGTCCATTGCGATGCACAGATGAAGGCGCTCTTTCATGGAGTTGATAGTAGATAAAAGCATCTGTCTGGAAATGTTGTCGAGGGAGATTCTCACACGTTGCTTCATATCCTCGATGTTGGCTGGTTCCGTCTTGAAAACCTCATTTTTAACATATCCCCAGAGAAAGAAGTCCAAGGGTGACAAATCGGGTGACCTAGGCGGCCATGGTGTGCTTCCACCACGCCCAATCCACTGGTTGGAAAAGGACTCGTCAATGAATTTACGAGCCGGTGAAGAAAAATGCGGCGGCCGGGGCTCCGTCGTGCTGGAACCACATTTTTTTCAGCGCAGCCAGTGGTAACTCTGAGACAAACTCGGAGACGACGCCCTTCAAAACGCACTCTACGTACTTCTTTCCAGTAAGGTTTCCGTCGATGAAGTAAGAACCAACAATACGGCCGTTATAAATGCCACACCATACGTTCACTGACCACCTTACCTGGTGCTTATGCTCACGAAGCCAGTGTTGATTCTGATCGCAACAATAATGTGCGTTCTGCAAATTGACATTCGAATCCCTACAAAATTGGGTCTCGTCAGTCCAAAGCACTCTGTTTATAAATTCAGGATCTTCGTCGCATTGAATACGGCACCAGTTGCAAAAAACGAGCCGTTTTTGAAAGTCGCTTGGTCTCAGCTCTTGGTGAAGACACACATGATATAGGTGGTAGCTGTGTCTTGAAAGTGACCTCCAAACTGAAGCTGGGCTTGCTCCATATGCACTGGCAATTTCCCTGACGCTTGCTTCCGGCCTGACAGCGACGTATGCCAGTACATCGCTGTCAAAATCATCGGTTGCACTGGCTGGTCGCTTCCTTTTCTGCGCATGGACTGATCCAGTGGTCCTAAACCGATTAAATATCGATACGAATGTGGGGCGAGCTGGCACACGACAGCCAGGATGTTGGGCAGCATACAGCATCGATGCCAGCTCCGCGTCCTTTTGCGCGCTCACATATAAGCCAGCACAATGTCCACTTTCTCGGCAACGGAGTACTGGAGTTGCGCTGCCGCAGCCATTTGCACAATATTAGACAGTTTTAGTTACACGTACGTAGAGGCTTTGCGTACGTAGAGCTTCTACGTGTAAGCAGTGCGCATGCGCAGAACGTAGCGGCCGCGCGCTGGTCTCACGGACGTACGTGAGATTCGATTTTTTACGTGCGTTTCTTGCGCACGTAGACAGCTTCGCGCGGGGGTTTCGCGAGATCACGAACAAGCGATAGCGTGCTGAGGGCGCGTAGATGGCTTGCATGGAAACACGGCGACAGGATGACTGGTCATCTGTTTCATTCCATGTCAACGATGACAGCAGATAACGCTTCCGGGCATCGCGGCGACGATGACCGGCACGCACCAATGCACATCACTGGCTTCGCTGAAATACTCATCTTGAATTGTTTATATTTCCCGATAGATGTAGCTACGTGGTGCGTCGCGTACGTGTAGCTAAAAGCGTTTCAGATGGCGTGCACGTAAGGTACGTAGACTGTTCACGTTTGCGTACGTGAAGTCTCCACGTACGTGTAACTAAAACTGTCTATTAACGCTGCGGCGTTGAAACCTTGATCCTCAAATGGACTGGTAATGCAATGTCACACGCGAACCCCGAAAACACGCACACTAAATGGAAACGTCAACGCGTTTGTAAAACTGGCGCTACAAGCCACAAGAACTAACAGCATGCAGCCACTGCCGCGAACGTCCTCCTTGCTCCGCAAACGAACCTTTCCTTTGTCTCATGCGCTTCCTAAGACGCACCGATTATAACATTAAAAAAAAAAAAAACAGCAGATGAACCTAACGAATGAATGAAAGGAAGGTGACGCCTCACATCTAGCTCGTCAGGTAGCGACGTCAGAAGTGGTCGAGACAAAAAAAAAGAAAAATCAAACCTGCCGGCAACGCCTACCAAGGCTCCCAAAGCGGGTGACCGTGTAGTGGGCGATGGCTAGAATCTTTCTTGCGCCTACCAACGAAAGAAAAGATAACGCCAGCCGTGGTCTAGGCTGAGCGTTGAGGCTCCCTAGCCTGGGGAATCACCACAGATATTTCGAATTGGGCGCCGCAGTCACCGCAACACGTCATCAGCGGACGTTGCGTTTGCACTAGATTTCCGGCGCACCATGTTCGCCACGTTTCGGTTTCATGAGGGAAAAAATACTTGATTTTTGCGGGCTGTAGGGCTTTACAGAGTGACTTTTTCTTTGCTTTAAAAACTTATACGGCATCGTCGTCTCCGTAGCTACAAGCTCGCCATTGACAATAACCGCCAAACGTCGCTAATTAAAAAGTTCGTTAGACAATTTTAGTTAATTACTTATGTAATTCGCATGTTTCTCGTAATTTCTGACGTCCGCCTAACCTGAAAGCTTGCTCCTTAAGGTAATTCCTATGTTTCTCAAAAAACCTACCTTTAGGATTTTTTGAAAGTGTTGGCTGAAACACCCTGTATATATATATATATATATATATATATATATATATATATATATATATATATATATATATATATATATATATATGTGTGTGTGTGTGTGTGTGTGTGTGTGTGTGTGATTGCAGTGCAATCATAAGAACTCAACAAAGAATGACACGAAAGGCAGCATAGCGGATAGCGGAAATTCGGTTTAGTTCCTCATTGCATTAAATACAATGATAAATACATGGAAATGGAAGTGGATGATGTTTAACTGGCCGCACGCGGTGCAATGTTTTACCAATTCAGCTTCCGCGGCGCTTTTTTCCCATCCAGTTTCCAGAGAGAGACATTTATAGCCAGGCATTTGATTTCCCCACCGCAACATGAAAATTACCTGGACATGTACATAAAACCAGTTCAGCACGACACAATCTCGGAAATTAGAAAGAAAAAGCCCTTCCGCAGAAACCTCACTAAAAATGAAGAAAATCCATTAACGACTACCTAAGCGGTAGAACAGATAGTTATAAAGCCCGCGGACAAAGAAAGCGCCGTTGTAATTATGAATACCAAGGACTACACATAAAATGTCGATCGCCAGCTAGAGAACACCACGTTTTACAAGCAGATGGACACAGACACAACTTCAGAATTTAAAGAAGGCGTTCGAAGGACCCTCAGTGACCTACAAGAAAACAGGATATGTGATGCCACTGCCAAATCCCTACTTCCTCTAAGCCCTATAGCCCCAGGCAGATTTTATCTCCTACAGAATAAAACAGAAAAAAAAGAGATAACCCGGCCGACCAATTGTCTCTAGGAGTGGAACTATAACAGAATAAAAATCTCGAATTATGTAGATGACCAAATTAGAGGAATTCCGCCCTCAATCGTTTCTTACAAAAAGACCCCACTCGCTTCGTATCCGAAATCATTGACATTTGTATCCCCACAGGTAGCCTCTTAGTAACCCTGGACGTTGTATCCCTGTATACAAATATACCACACGCAGATGTAATTCGATCAGTAGTCCGTCATTTCAGAAACCCATTGATTGTCACACACTTCGAACCGTAATAAAACTGGTATTAGAACTAAACAATTTTGAATTTAATGGAAAGCACTTCGTGCAAGTCAACGGCACATCAATGGGCACTAAAATAGGTCCCAATTACGCCAATATATTCATGGGCATACTGGAGTCATAGTTTCGTGAGAGCTGTACGCTAAAACCAATGTTTTACATTAGGTTCATGTACGACGTACTTCTAACCTAGTCTCACGGCGAGGAAGTGCTATTGAATTTCATTTCTCAATTCAATGCAGTCTACCCAAACATCTCATTCTCGCATACATATATTCGACTTCCGCAATAAGTTTCTGGATGTTAGTATAAATGTGTACAACAGGCTTGTTACACCAGTTTTCAGAAAACCAACCGATAAGCACCAATACTTACAGGTTCATGGTTGCCATGCAAGACATTGTAAAAGAGCCACCCCGTGCAGCCAAGTTCTTCGTTTCAAGCGGATATGTACTAAAAAAAGAGGAATTTGCATCGATCTGTGAATAGCTCAGTAACGACTTAACTACTACGCCAGCGCTATCCTCCCTCTATTATCAGCGACGTGATTCAAAAAAAAGCAGACAACCTTGATCGTCATGCGCTGATCAACAGCAAACCAGCTCCCCCAGATTCACCGACTAACCTCATCCTCGGGTATTCAGCATCAACTGCTAACATAAGTCATATCCTCCGGAAGCATCCCACCATACTCTTACAGAGCGAGAAAATGCGCCAAGTTGTTCCCGAACCTCCGCGGGCGGTATATATATACAGACGGGCCACCAATATCAGAGATGTTGTCACGTCCTCCAAATTAACTCAGCATAGGTTGCGCACCATGAGGAAATATTCGATGCAAACTATGCGCCATGATGAGCACCGCTATTGTTGCCAAGAGTACCGCGCCTTCCTTTTCATTCAAAATTCAAGGGGATTACAACTGCGACATTTTTAGCGTTGTATCTCCTCGAATGTACCCTTTGCCGCGCGCAATACATCAGACAAACGAAAACCTCTGTTAGGCTACGCAGTAATAAGCCCAAATTACATAAAACATATCTACCACAGCTCCCCCTCTCCAAATACGTGAACGCACTAGGCCACCCTTTAGAAACATTTAAGGCCACCATTTTGAAAGCGGGATTATCCACGCACTAATACAGAGAAGCTTGTGAGTCATTTCTAATATACAAGTTCAGCACACTTTCTAGGGGAATCAAGGACAGCATATACGGAGACTGACGTGTATGCCCAACTAGCAAGAAAAATGTTTCCAAGAGTGCCGACATGTTTGATGCACCAATCAATATTTTCCCTCTCCTACTGATCTATTTACTGACGGTTATATGTGGTATATAACGCATACTATATTTATGAAGCTAAACGTATATTTTCTACATCATTTATAAGATATTCATCTCGCTGTTGATGTTTATTACTTCACTTTGTCCGATAAAAGTTTAATTAATTTTATTTTTCATATACGTGCAAAAAGCAGTTTGCCCGCAACCACGAAGATCCCACCGATGCAAAGAATGTGTTGCATAGTTGCGGCACACGTGCCGTGTATGCTGAATACGACAGCACTCATTTGGAAGGTTGGAACATGAATGTTTATTGCTTCCGCCAGGGAACGTATATATACGAAAATGAAAGGGGGAAGGGAGGGCAAGAGAAACGATAGTAGAAGAAACCGCACGCGCCGCCAGCGCTTGCGAGGCAGTTTGATTGTGACTGACGTCACTTTACAACATCTCTCTTCCCTTAATACTGGAGTCGCTGTACTGGTTTTCTTTGACGTGTAGAGCGCCGCAAAGCTTGGGGTGGGCTGTCGGGTTCATCTGTGGCAGCGTTGCTCGCTGCGAGTTCCGGTTGGATTTCATGCTCTGGTTCGGGTATGCCCCCTTGTTCAGCTGACGGTCTCGGCGATTGTGGGTAGTCACTAAGAGTACCTGTTCTTGATGCTTGATGTACCGCTTCTTGATCTGTACCAAGCGGTGGCGGCGAATTTTCCCGCTTCCGCACCTGGTCAACATGTCGTCGTACTGATCCGGCCGGCGTTCGTATGGCAACCATCCGAGAACCTATTTTGGACTGTACAATTCCTGGCGTCCATTTCTCTCCCGTTCCGAAGTTGCGGGCGTACACGTCAGCTTCAGGTGATGACAGTTGCCAATCGTCTGGTTCGTTGGCTGGCCCTGCGTGTACAGGAGGAAAACATGTATCTAACCGGGATCGAATTTGATATCCGAAGAGCAGCTCTGACGGTGATTTTCCCGAGTGGTTAGGTGTCCTCCTGTAGTTGAAAAGCAGCCTGTTCAGCTTATCATCCAACCGCCCCTCACCAATCTTCTTGAGGCCGTCCTTAATTGTTCTGACTGCCCTTTCTGCTAGACCGTTTGACTGGGGGTGATATACGGCTGTGCGCAGATGCGTTATGTTGTTCTTCTTGACAAAAGTAGCGAACTCGTCACTGGTAAACTGCGCTCCATTATCCGAGACGATGGTTCGCGGCACGCCAAATCTGCAGAAGATACCGCGCAGGCAGTTGATAGTGCACGAAGCGTTGGCTTGTCGGAGTGGCACAGCTTCAATCCACTTGCTGTATGCATCCACGATAACGAGTATCATGTTCCCTGAAATAGGACCAGCAAAATCGATATGAACCCTTGCCCATTTTTCATCAGTAACGGGCCAGCTCTTTGGCGTTGCTGTAGCCGGCATGGGCAGGTTTTGAGCACAGTTCTGACATGATGCTGCCACTCTTTCTATGTCGTGATCTAAACCCGGCCACCAGAATAACGATCTGGCGACCGCCTTCATAGCGGACGATCCTTGGTGCGTCTCATGCAAAAGGTATAAGACGCGACGTCGCGCCTCCGTCGGAACAACTACTCGACGGCCCCAGTACAACAACCCGTGAGCCAAAGACAGCTCCAATTTCTTGTCAAAAAATGGTGCGATATTCGTGTTGAGGCTTTTTGAGCAGGAGGGCCAACCGTTCTTAGTGAATCGAATAACTTGACTCAGAGAAGGGTCATCTGCAGTCAACTGCCTTAGCTCCTCAACCGACACAGTTCCCTCGTCAAACCCAGCCAAGGCTAGGAGATAGTCTGGTGGATCTCCTTCTGGTAGTTTCGGCTCAGATGTACGTTGCGGCAGTCTACTAAGAGCGTCAGCGTTGAGGAGTTGCTTACCAGGACAGTATTGAAGCTGATAGCGGAATCCGCCCAGGTACAGTGCCCAGCGCTGTATTCTAGCGGCTGCCAATGCAGGAGTTGGTCGGTCCGCCTTTAGCAGGCCCAGGAGCGGCTGGTGGTCGGTGACCAACACGAATTCTCGGCCTATGAGGTAATCACGGAATTTGGACACTCCAAATACAAGAGCAAGGGCTTCTCTCTCAAGCTGAGAGTAGTTCTTCTCAGCCCTGGTTAACGTTCTAGAACGGAAACCAACGGGTTTATTGGTCTTTCCGAATGTATGGAAAAGCACGGCACCTATTCCGTCCTGTGAGGCGTCACACTCTAGCTTGAGGGGTTTCTCGGGATCATAGTGAGCCAGCACTGCCGCTTCCTGAAGGCATTGTTTTGCATCACTAAATGCTGTTTCTTGCGCATGTCCCCAGAACCAACGCGTGTTGTTCTCCAATAACTTGTACAGCGGTGCAAGTAAGGAAGACATGTTAGGCACGAACTTCGAATAAAACGTAATCATGCCCAGAAACGACCGCAGCTGCTGAAAATTTTGGGGGTTGGGGGCTTGCGCGATTGCTTCAACATGCTTCTCGATTGGATGCAGACCTTCACGATCGATTTTATGACCCAGATATGTCACTGCCTCTTGACGAAAGCTACATTTCTCAAGTCTGAGCTTCACTCCGTGCTCACGAAAACGCTGCAGTACTTCTCGTAACTTGCCGGCGCTGCCATGCTTTTCCGATACCAAAACGTCGTCGAGGTAAGCTTGAACACCTGTCAAACCCTGCAGAACTGTTTCTATCTTCCGCTGGAAGGCGCAGAAGCCATGCCGAACGGCAGTCGGTTGTAACAGAACAAACCACGGTGTGTATTAATTACGCACAACTTCCTTGTGTCCTCGTCGAGGGGAACCTGGTTATAGGCGTCTCGTAAATCCAGCGTACTGAAGCAGTCCCCCCCCCCCCCCCCCCGTTCAGGCATGCGAAAATGTCATCAATGACTGGCAACGGGTACTGCTCCAGTTCACAGACGGGATTCAATGTTACCTTGAAATCGACACAGATTCTAACCGTGCCGTCTTTCTTCATGACAGGCACAATGGGGGTAGCCCACTCGGCGTGCGTTACAGGTGACAGTATTCCAAGCTTTACGAGCCTATCAATTTCTTTTGAAACTTTGTCGCGTATAGCAAACGGAAGGGAACGGGCCTTACAAAACTTCGGCGTGGCTCCTTCCTTGAGCTTCAAATGGACAGGGTGCCCGTCGATTAGACCCAGCTCGGTGCTGAAGACGTCTTGGAACTCTGACAGGACAGCATCCATGGCTGGGGTACGGCTGCTTCCTGGACCAGGACCTTGTTGCACTGATACGTTGAGTACCGAGGATCCTGCATCGCTGAACTTGGCTATCAAATCTCGTCCGCAGAGGCTCGGACCTGAACAGTTCAGGACTATCAAAGAACTCTTGACCTCCTTGTCGTTGTAGAACACCGGCATACTCAATTTCCCCAATACTGGCAGCTCTCCAAGATAACAGGACAGTTTGATGCATGCGGGTGTTAATGGCGGCACATCCTCGTCGCCACTGTTGCATAGTTGCGGCACACGTGCCGTGTATGCTGAATACGACAGCACTCAGTTGGAAGGTTGGAACATGAATGTTTATTGCTTCCGCCAGGGAACGTATATATACGAAAATGAAAGGGGGAAGGGAGGGCAAGAGAAACGATAGTAGAAGAAACCGCACGCGCCGCCAGCGCCTGTGAAAAAATTAAATTATGGGGTTTTACGTGCCAAAACCAGTTCTGATTATGAGGCACGCCGTAGTGGGGGACTCCGGAAATTTGGACCACCTGGGGTTCTTTAACGTGCACCTAAATCTAAGTACACGGGTGTTTTCGCATTTCGCCCCCATCGAAATGCGGCCCCCGTGGCCGGGATTCGATCCCGCGACCTCGTGCTCAGCAGCCCAACACCATAGCCACTGAGCAACCACGGCGGGTAGCGCTTGTGAGGCAGTTTGATTGTGACTGACGTCACTTTACAACAGAATGCAATGTAATGCAGTTTGCGGAACTCTATAGTTGAGTATAGAGGTCACAGTACGGGTGTGATATAACCAAGTATGACCATCTTCTGGGCCTCACAAAAGTTGCAGCAACTGCAATGAAAGATACAAACGTTCCTCTGGCACCTGCGACCCGTCGCCTGCCTCATGCTAACATGTGCCTCCCTCGCCCCTGCATTTCACTAGCTGCCCCTTTCCATCTTATATTTCTCTCGCATCTCTCTTGAGGACGCGACCGAATGTGCACGTGTTTGTGTTCATATGCGCCCAAGTTCTTTTTCTCTTTCTTTTTATTTGTGTGCTCCACCCTCAAAGAGAAAACGGAAACGGAACTCTGTATGATTGCAATCGCACTCTTGATGAAGGCCGGACCCCGACCGAAACGTCGAAATGGAATGTTTGTTTTGGCTTGCCTACGTGCGTCTGCACTTTCTTTTTCCTGATTATATATCGTAAAACGAAATTACCAATTAAATGGTTAAAATATAGTTTCGGTGTTTAGAGCGTTTTACATTTGAGGTAAGATTAATCAATCCGCATTAATTCTGAATGCCTGATCTTTCTTTTTTTAAACCCGGCCCCTCGGTAGATATTTACCAGCTCCGCGCAGGGATGACGGCGTACGTGACGAAGTCGCTCGGTAGCCTTTCGTGTTGGCCAACCATTCGACAGGCGATTCGGGAGCAGGTCACCGAGGCTCTGCCTGTCAGCAGCCGACTCCGCCATTTTACCGCAACTCGACCACTTTGATAAGCGGCGGAAAGCGGCAGGCAAAAAACCAAAGCAGCAACAGAACAGTCTCGGCGCCAGAAGCTCGCGACCTGCGCTCGCACCCTATGTCGACGGCAGTAGTGCCCCAGTGCTGCTTGCTTCTGTCTTTGCTTCACTACAACGGTTACATAATATAAGTAAAAACAGCCGAATAGTGCAATCTGTCACAGCAAGTTTTTTTTATTATTCACAAGTTTTCCAGTTTGCTTACAGAAAACCAGAAGTGTCAGGCCTAAAGGCGCTAGCATGCGCCTGACTGAGGCCCTGACCCCTGTACAATCTGCGCTCCATCGACGCAATCGGGACAGCGTAAGAATAAGGAGAAAAGGGACAAAGAAATGGGGGGAGGGGATTTGAACAAGGAATGCATGAGGCAAGTTCGAGAAAAAAAGATTACACTGAGAGCTAAGAAAAACAAGCACGATGATGTGCAACCACAAAAAACAGCATGCCCCACACATTTTGGGCGAGTACTGCTATTTCAGTTCTTGACGTCACGATTTCCAACAGTACGCATTTGGGAACAAATATAGTTTAAGTCGGCGTGTCGCCTCTGACATGCCGCGGGCCGGGGCTCAGTGGCGATGGCGTTTGACTTGCGATGAGCACAAGGTCGGAGGTTCGATTCCTGATCGCGGCTGCCGCATTCAGACACAACGACGCTCGCGGGCCGTGCTTTTGGTGTGCGCGACATCTCAAAACATGCGAGTTCTTGAGTACGTTAAATCCCTCAGCTTTATTTTGATTCATTCGCCTCAGGTTTCCGGAACGGCGGTGCGTAAAAGCATCGTTGTTTAGGTGCTGCCGTATATCTGAGTCGGGAGGTGCCAAGAGCAGACTAGAATTTTCTTCTACTCGGCGAGGAGACCGCAGAAACTCCGAAAGCAGTCAAGCACAGTCACATGTAGGCAACATTCACGCACGCGTCGTTGTTCGTAGTGTCTTATAAAGTGAAGTGTGAATTTTCGCTTGAGCGTAGTGTTCCTCGGGTGGGATTCAGGCCCGAGCACCCAATGTGCCTGGCGTCTGTTATTAACGAGCGACAATTATTTCTGTACAAAAGTCTTCCGAGAACCGGAATCGATACGCACCTGTCATATGCTTCTCGCGATGGGAGACGCCCGACTCTCGCCCAAGTCTGTACAGTCGCTGACTTTTTGAAGACGATAGCGCTTGCACCAACCAAGTCGAATTAATCTTGCCCTTCTCAGGGGAGTGATGAGTGAAATGGGAAGGAGAAGGTAGCCTAATCTCGTCCCTGCATCACTCGAAGGAGTCTGAAATTAATTTCGGTCGGCGCTCCTGCAATCACAGTTTCCTAAAGTAGGCGACTGAGACCGGCGCAAGCGCCGGTGGCCAAGTGTGTGCCTCCAAAAGAAAATGCGCTTACACACGGCCTGTGAACAGAGCTGGGGACTCTGCCAATTTCTAGAGTCTCCACTCTATCCACAATGGCCTATCCTTCCCACAAACTGACTTACACTTACGACGTGCCCTGCTAGTGGTCGCTATTGTAAATGCGATTGATTATATCTCCGCTCACCGAAAGGACTACATCCCACGTGCGCAACCCCGAGAAATTCATCAAGCTCACATCAAATGTACGTCTCGAAGATGATGAATGCCTCGTCTCCTTTGATGTGATCTCTTTGTTCACCAGAGTACCCGTTCAATTTGCTATATCCGCAACTAGGGATGCCCTGGAACGCGACGATACACTCGACGAGAGAACCCCCTTGAGTGTAGACGAGATCTGCCGCCTTCTCGAGCTGTACCTGTCAAATACCTACTGGCAGCTACTACAAGCACGTGAAAGGAACTACTCCCATGGGGGCCTGGATTTCCGTTACCATGGCTAACTTAACTATGGAGAATATCGAGGAGAGAGCTCCGAGTACTTTTTCCCCAAAGCAAAAGTTTTCCTGGGGTACGTGGATGATTGCTTCTGCATAGTGAAGGTGTCGCAAGTCGAAAACCTGCAGTGCCACTTAAATTCCATATACCCTGATATACAGTTCACGTATGAGCGCGAACAAAACGGATTGCTACCATTCCTAGATATACAAGTTACACGAGCCGACGGCAATCTGAAATTTTCAGTCTACTGAAAACCAACCCACACGCTATCTTCACTTCGCATCCAACCATCCAGTAAACCACGTCTGTTGTAAATTATTTATTGAAAAGAGCCGAAACTCATTGTAATCAGATCGAAAGAAAGGATAACGGTTCTCAGCGAACCGTTAGAAGGAATGGCTATATAAAGGACTTCATTAAAAAAACACCCGACAACAAAAAAGAAGAAACAAACTACTAGACCTCCAACCGTTGACTTCCCCTCTACCACAGGAACAAGTGTCCATCGAACGAGTGGGCACGGTGAGGCCGGAGGCAACATGTCGCTCACCTAGCGTTTCCTGTTCATAACACAGGTGCTGCTGGCTGCCCCCGCCGTTGGATCCATGTCCCGCTAGCATGTGTCAAAACCACTGCATGGGTGATACCGAATATGATCCTGTCTTCTTACCCTGTAGTTCGTCAGCATCCGACTGGGAGCTGTGCTGTAGTCTCACTGCGCAGGTGACGTCATCATGTGAACAGAGGCAAGGCACGACGTCGTCGATTCCGGCTATAAAAGACCTGCGGCAACACATTTTCACCAGTTGGCACGGCGAGGCCGGAGGCATCATGTCGCTCACCAAACGTTTCCTGTTCATAACACAGGTTAATTTTTCATCATTTAAGAGTGATGACCTGACTTTGTTGTGCCGTGCCCACGGACGTGTCTATTAATAGCATACGAGTGTCATTCTGTCTGTAAACTGCTTGTTTGCGGTGATATCGAACTAAACACCGGTCCCTCGGTTGAAGAAATGTTTGCATCACTTCAATATGGACAAGCCACAATCTTATCAGAACTAACAGGCATTCGAAAGCGCCTTTCAACTTCGGAGAAAACTGTGTCATCCTTAAATACTAAATAGATAGAAGTTAACCAAGTGCTGGTAGAAATCCGTGAAAAAAACTCTGAAATTTAACCACGCGTGAGTCAGGCACTGCACGTGCCTGACTCACGTCCTTTTACTGTGTTTCTTTGCTTCTCTCTTTCCACTTTCCTTTCCCCACTCTAGTCATTTACTGCTGTAAATAAACCAATCTCGAAACGGCCGGATCCCAAGGAGTGAACTTCTTCCTTCGTGGCTCCTGCGCGCACGGCCGACGTCCAGGCGCGGATCCAGGGGGGATGTCCGGATGTCCTGACCCCCCCTCAGATTTTTGCATCGCCCCCTCGCTGACAGGGGGATGGCCCTGTCGCAAAAAAAACATACGGCCACCAGCATTCTTCAAAAGTATTTTTCGCGAGTACCAGTGGTATCAGCCATGTAGAAGTAAAGCTAGCTCGCTCACAAGCTTAGTTGTATTCCGTAGGAGTGTGGTGTCGCGAAGTTGCCGTAGTTATTTTTTCTCATGAACACCTTGGACCTCCTGGCACCTGCCGTGCCTTACTCGGCCCGTCCGTGGCGTCGAATGAACGAGGGGACGTCCCTTTTGCCAAACACGCCGAGGTCCGCTCGAGCGCCTTCGCGCCTGATTAACTTAGTTTCCCCTTGGGGTGTCAACGGTTGCCTCATTGGCTGTCATCGGTTCCGCGACCAACCTGCTTAATGAAAGAGATCTCTTGCTGAAGTGTTCATATATAAATAATAACAACTAACAGCTAAACTAAGAACTACGCATAGGTAACTTTTTTTAACTGTAGCACTCATTGTGATCACAGTTACACGTTGACAATATCCAGTACGAGCACAGTACCGTTCGTACGCTACAAGTTTTTCATTGTAACTTCGCAGTTTTATTGTTGTACATTAAGCATAGGAGGCTCAAGCCCGCCGGATTCGTTTATCTGAGTGGGCGTTCTCGCGGAGCGGGGCGAAGCCTCGAGCCGCGGCTGCGAAGTGGGGGAGCGTGACGTCAGCGGCCAACGCCAGCGCGCGGGCCTAGGATGGCGTCGCGTGGTTAGAGAAACGGGAGCAGATGCGCGCCTTGTGTAAAAGGATGACGTCGCATGGGAAACAAAACATGAAAACGCTGGCTCGCGCTCTCGCCTACTACGCCACATCGTTATTCTTGTAGGTGGCGTCGTGAGTCTTCATACGCGGTGATTCGCATATCGTAAACAACCAGCGTAGTGGTTGCTGCGTTGGAGCGGAGCGTTACGTCCGTATTCAAGAACGTTCCTCTAGCCAACACACCACTACGACTCAAGAGAGAAGATGGTACCGCCATCCCTCCACAGAAGTGGTCCCTGAGCTTCATGATCATTCACGGGAATTCATGAGAATTGTCGCATCTTTATTCTCGATTATTCTGCGCAGTACGGCAATTGAAATTTGGAGTCTGATATCTCGGAGCATGGACACGCTAGAATATTTCTTCCGACTGATACTGTGTAGAAACTCGACTGTTTCTAAGTTTTCAATACAAACATACCCACTTACGGCAGTCAACAAAAATAATTGTTCCATTTTAGTTAATTGGGCTGCTCACAGCGATAATTATCATCTCACTTTGTGCCCCCCTAGCCACATAACTTATTTGCACAGGTGGTCTTCGCGTGCCTCCCAGTGCCTAACTTTAAGAAAACCATAAAGCTTAGTTTTGAACACTCTGTATTATCAGGCGCAGCCGCCAAGCACATGGCTGTATTGGGTAACGTCCTTTTCCTATAAGCTCGGAGAAACCGATACCTGGCTTCGCTACAGGTCTTCTTCCTCTTTCTGGGGTTTTACGTGCCAAAACCAGTTCTGATTATGAGGCACGCCGTAGTGGAAGGCTCCGGATTAATTTTGACCACCTGGGGTTCTTTAACCTGCACTATAACGCAAGAACACGGGTGTTTTTGCATTTCGCCTCCATCGAAATGCGGCCGCCGCGGCCGAGATTTGATCCCGCAATCTCGTGCTCAACGCCTGAGCTGACTGAGCCACCACGGAGGGCTACAGGTGTTGCTTTAGCCGTATAAAACGTGGGTTTATCGTGAGGAAAAACGGTAAAGTTCGGTAAATAAGAAAGGCTACTATCATCATCATCATCATTGACAGAAGCTGACCCCCCCCCCCCCTCAGAAAAAACCTGGATCCGCCCCTGGACGTCGTCCAGCTAAGTTAACGCGCAGCAAACGTAAGTAGTCGTTCAAAGGCGACATTGATTAGATTCAGTCCATCGGCGCGAGTATTCATCACCTACACTTAGCACAAATCCTCTATACCCACATTACCAAACGGGCACCGAGCCGCGCTGTGCAGGCAGCCAGAAATAGTGCACTTTCTCATGAAATATCTCGCTCTCTCTTTCGTAGTCCTATTCACTTGTAAGCGCACGCCTTTTTATTCCTTGTTTGTCCGAATCCGCTGTGGTTGCGATTTACTTGCATCGCGACTTGGGTGACGCATTACGGAGTATGTTTTAGAACCAGAGCTTGTCTTCTGCCGTAGCCGTATACGCAGAGCAGGACGCCATAACGCTTTAAAGAAAGGAATCTGTGGGGATAGTTGGGCTCAGGTACATATCCAAGTGAATTATCCCTATAAAGAGACGATTTCAAGCAAAGAACACAAGCGTTAAACTGCCAAGACGACGTCATGCGTGAGTGTTTACACCAGGCTAGCGATAGCAGCTTCTTTTCTTTTTTCTTTCCCTTTTTTTCCCAGAATCAACGGCTGATTACATATCAGTGAAACCTATTTTCCGGCACTCAGTGGAACATGAAATATCAGACACTCAGCCGTACTGTACACGTGTTTACGGTATCTTTAGCGATCTTTCTCACCCAAGCGCATAAAAATGAAGGGCACATATCGAACTAGTAATCGGTTGGCAGACTAGCGATGGTGCTTTTCTCTTTTGGTGCTATTTACTATTTTGTAGCGCTAATTCATCTGAATATATATTATTCGTGGTCAGTATGCGCTGCAGAATCTCTTGGGAGATGACGGGCGGCTACCGTGAACGAGGACAAGGACCACGGAAGGTGATTAGGGCCTGTCAGTCGCAATTAGGGCTGTCCAATTGATTGGTTAATCTTCCGCCTATTGAATTTATTGAGGCTTCGATTTATTTTAACTAGTCACTCCTGCACAGCCCAGTTTCGCACCGGCCAAATCAAGCAAATAATTTTGCATTAAGCTGGTGCGCATATGCGCGGGATAAGCCTTCTGAGATACCCAGTAAATCAACAGCAATACTAAGAAAAAGTACACGCAAACGACAAGAAAAAGTTAAAAACTAAGCGACAACCGTAATGTCGCGACGTATCTTTTGTGATCATCCGATATGATTGAGTGATAGAGACTGTGTATAGCGCAGCCAACCGGTCGTGACCCTTTTCACTGCTACAAAGGGAAGAAGATGAGAAACATAAGGAGTCGGTCAGCTGATTGTGATAACATTAACCATTCAAAGGTGGTGATGAGCGGGCAAAAAGCGAGCGGTAACCAAGAAACATTTGTGGGTTAAAGGTGCACAAACGTTACGGCAAGCGAACCCCGCTGAAGTAAGGAACAAAGAAATCGGGCAAGCTCTGTCAGGGACGCAGCCGCAGTGGGGCCCGTGAAACGTCTTGTGCGTGCTGCAGACGGCGTATGGGCACAAGAGTACAGAAATGACGTCATCAAATGCACAAGTTACATTTCTTCGCGCATTTGAAAGGTTACGTGCCTAACTTAAGTTACAGCAAGTGGGGCCTTACGGTCTAATCTTTGACATCGTGCTCGCTCTTCATTCGTAGTGGGTCCCGCCTGCTTTGCAGAAGGTGTTTGGGCAATGGGGTAAAAAAACGCCCCCCCCCCCCCCTCCCCTCCTCCTGCCGCTATAGAGCCCGTCGCACTGGTAGATGGTTGGGGCTCCTATATACGCTTGCGCTCCCTACGAAGACGGACACATTCCGCTGAAATGAGATGGGTTGGATAACCCTCTGTCTTCCCGTCCGAGTCTATTCACGCCATTTCTAGACCCTGCGTGTCGAACGTGAGGGCACCATGACAGAGCAAGCGTGAAATTTCTGCAACAAATTGCACCCTGATAGGCCATATAACTCCTGATGAGCACCAGTTTGAGTTTGATGGAATCTATGGCTCAGTGAGCTCTCTCAAGCTCGACCACTCCCTCTCTGATCGACAAACGTGCCGCCGAGCCACGCCTCTCTGAACGCCGAGAGAGGCGAAATTTAGCTCCGTCTGCGTCATGTTTACGATACCACAGTAAGCGCGTGGATAGCACGGTTGCCAAGATATAAGCGATAGTGCTTATAACGTGTTTTCGGAACACCACGTTTTAGCAAGCGACCCCTCCGACCGTCTTTAAAGACGTTTCACATCAAAAAGTACTCTTCAGAGGAACCCTCTTGCAGTTGTACGAAGTGTTATTTTTTTATGCCTCCTTGTATACGGCGCCTTTGGCGGGAGGTGTCTTGTATGAACGAAAAGATGAAACGACTCAATAACTAGTTGTTTGTGTGCACTTTAAGAAATAACGAGGTGATCAAAAGGAATAATTTGAGCAGGCTCAATTACACGACGCTGCGATTGCACTCTGCGCCTATCAAAACATGGTGGCAGAGAGAGTGAACCTTTATTGATGCCAGCAATCGCGGGGGTGGGCGCTGCCTACCCCCGTCTATCAGACAGCCGAGGTCAGATCCCCTGGGTCTCGGTGGGAGAAATCATCGCTGCTGGCGATGTGCCGGAACAGAATTCCATTTTCGCTACGTTTTTTTTTTTCTTTTTTTTTTTTTTTTTGTAACGCGGCTCAATTCCGCTTCAACTCTGGAGAGATGGAAATATGTCTTTTTTTATTTCCAACATTTAAAAACAAGCATACAAAATTCGCACCAATTACGTCACTACATATGAATTATCTGACCGTGCAGGCATAATTTGGCGGAATTATGACGAAAGCAATTACTTCACTATAAGTAATTACATCAATTAACTTTACTTACCAACTTTAGGGCACACGTTTACAGTGAAAATTTGCAGAGAATCGTCATAAAAGTTTAGTGACATGCTTCTGCATTTCAAGATGACCATGTACACCGAAATAACCGGCGTGAATTTAGTCCTCAAATTTACCTGATTACGCACGCGACGCCGCGAAGCGCGGCCCTCGGTTGAAACCACCTTGTAACGTAGAAGTGTCGCGTAAAATGAAGCTGCCGTCGCATTCCCTCCTCTTCCGACGAACTTGATTCCGATCGGCGCATTGCGCAACTCGCCATGCTACGAAACTTGCGCAGAAGTAATACCCCTGACACACGGTCAAAAGTAAAGTCCTCTGCAGGAAGCCCCTTTATTATTACGAAGGATCCTTTGCAGAAACGAGTTGCGCCGATGGCACACGGCATTGCACTAACTTCTTTAGGTGGTTCCTCAGATGAATGCGTAAACAAAAGCGCTGCTTGTTAAAGCAGCAAGAGATAAAACATTTACAAAAAGCTGCGCATGTAATTACATTAAGTGATTGTGGAACCTCAAAACATTTTTTCCCCATTTTTGGTGGCTTATAATGCGCATATTCGGAATTCAACATGGCGGCGCTAGCGACGTGATGCAAGCGTTTGAGGGTATAGCTAGAGGAAATCTGTACTGTTTGACAAATCGCATTACTGCTAAAGATTAATACATTTTCTAAGGTAAAAGAAATCATAGGCGCCGACTACGGGGGGGGGGGGGGGGGGGGGGGGGCTCCGGGGCTCGAGCCCTCTTCGAAATTTTCCCGTGGGGCTGAGCCCCCCCCCCCCCCCCCCCCCCCCCCCCCCCGCCGGAGATCCGTAGCCTAGCCCCTCCGCTCCGAAAATGTCATTACCGGAGTTCTGTTACCCACATAATTTGAGGTTTCTCTCGCGTTGCTTCCACATTTTCACTTTTGTTGTGGCTAAAAGCTTATGGCACCATTGTTGGAGCGGACGTGGACGGCTTTTAATTTACACTTTCGCTTTATTTCGGCAAATCCTGACCATAATAGTACAAGCGCATTAGAAGCACCAGCGACGGCTACCTCATCCGTGTTTCCTCACTTTAACATTTTTTTTAAATTTCCGCTGAGAACACCACGCACAGAAACAATATATTTTAATATATACAAAGGACAAAGTTTATTATTTTTTTAAAGAGAAGGAGGTAGCCAACTAAATGGATAGCCTATACCTAGAGAATGAATATGTTGATTTATGTTCACCTCACTTCAAATTACTTTGCGTGCTTTTTTCACCCTGAAAAAAACCTGCAGACTTCAGTGACCCCTTCGGCAAAGTCTTCTATCAACGGCGTGTGAAACGCACGTGAGTGATATGTGTAAAAGTACTGAAAGTTGGGCCAGTTGGTCGCTAGTCATCTTCAAACTGTAGCGCGCACACGAGAAACGAGGACAAAAAGGTGAAGGTGACAGACAGGCGCTGTATCGCAACTCAGTTTATTTTAGGAGGGAAATTACACACACACACACACACACACACACATATATATATATATATATATATATATATATATATATATACCCAGTCTGACTAAAGTGAGCATGTGCAAGAGCATGCGGAATAGAAATAAAAATTATAAAGACATTTGGAAAAATATCTACACAGAACTTTTACGTATGTTGACAACATCAGGTGGCGCTCAAAAAGGCAAATTCTTGGCCATTTAGGGTTATAGATTACCCGCCGGGGTAGCTCAGTCAGCTAAGGCGTTGCGCTGCTGAGCTCGAGATCGCGGGATCGAATCCCGGCCGCGGCGGCCGCATTTCGATGGAGGCGAAATGCAAAAACGCCCGTGTGCTTGCGTTGTAGTGCACGTTAAAGAACCCCAGGTGGTCAAAATTAATCCGGAGCCCTCCACTACGGCGTGCCTCATAATCAGAACTGGTTTTGGCACGTAAAACCCCAGAAAGAAGAAGAAGAAGAGAAGAAGGGTTATAGATTGCTCACTTACGCACATATCAGCACGCTTTTTGATATGGAAGGCCTCGGTTATTTCGCGTCTTAGTTTGTCTCTATGAGTAAACAAAATCATGGTATCAGAATGGACAAGTTTACAATGACAGCTTTTGCAATGGTTGGCTAGGTGTAATTGGTTATCTTTGTCGAGTGAATTTTGATGCTATTTTAGGCGAGTGTTAACACACCGGCCGGTCTGGCCTATTTAAACTTTACCGCAAGTTAGTGGCAACATGTATACTGCACCAACTTTGCATTTTACGAGCTGGGAATTTTCTTTCAAGGCACAGACACACTTATTCTTGTTAGTTTCATCAATCTTTTCAGACACCGCTTGACATATTCGTTGCAGCTTGTCAGGGGCGCTGAAAACAACGTCAACACCAAACCTGCTGGCAACATTTTTTAGTCCGTGGGAAAAGCGATGGACATAGGGCCAGGCGCGGATCCAGGGGGGATGTCCGGATGTCCTGACCCCCCCCCCTCAGATTTCTGCATCGCCCCCTCGCTGACAGGGGGATGGCCCTGTCGCAAAAAAAAAGAAATATGGCCACCAGAATTCTTCAAAAGTATTTTTCGCGAGTACCAGTGGTAGCAGCCATGTAGAAGAAAAGCTAGCTCGCCCACAAGCTCAGTTGTATTCCGTAGGGGTGTGTGTTGTCGCGGCGTTGCCGTAGTTATTTATTCTCATGAACACCTTGGACCTCCTGGCGCCGGCCGTGCCTTACTTGTCCCGTCGGTGGCGTCGAATGAACGAGGGAACGTCCATTTTGCCAAGCACGCCGATGTGCGCGCGAGCGCTTTCGCGCCTGATTAACTTAGTTCCCCCTCGGGGTGTCATCGGTTGCCTCATGTCATCGGTTCCGCGACTAACCTGCTTAATGAAAGAGATGTCTCGCTGAAGTGTTCATATATAAATAATATAAGGATGTTTATTGGATGGCACTCGAAGCAGCGCAAGGGCGACTGTCCAAAAAGCGCAGCACGGACTCTCAGCACGAGCGGCGCTCGAGAGCCGAAGGAAACGACCCACTAGAAGGTACTGGCGAGGGAGACCCACTTCAAGGCGCTGGAGCGAACGACCCACTACAGAGTTCCAACGCTTCACTACAATTACCCCGGGTGTGAAAAGGGAGCCGCCCGGCGACTTAACAGGTTGTCACCATGAGTGGGTCATGGTATATCCTGAGGCGCTCCACATTGACGATGTCGCGCCCTCGACGGCGCATGTCCGAAGACGGTTCAACGGGTTCGATGAGGTAATTTACTGGGGACGTGCGTTCGACGACACGGTAGGGGCCTTCGTATTTGGGAAGCAGTTTCGAAGAGAGTCCAGTTGCGGTGGTAGGGACTGAGAGCCAGACGAGCGCCCCAGGAAAAAACGTGGGCGCAGAAGTGCTGGTGTCGCCGCGAATGCTCTTCTGCCGCTCTTGTTCATTTGTAGTAAAGGTCCGGGCCAGGTCGTGACACTCTTCAGCATGTCTGGCTGTGGCAGATATAGGGGTATACTCAGACGTGTCTGGCTTGTATGGAAGGATCGTGTCAATCGTGTGCGACGGGTGGCGGCCGTACAATAAGAAGAACGGTGAGAAGCCAGTAGTACTCTGAGGAGCGGTATTGTAGGCGTAGGTGACGAAGGGCAGAATGGCATCCCAATTGGTGTGGTCGGCAGCGATGTACATTGAGAGCATGTCGCCGAACGTGCGGTTAAATCGCTCTGTGAGACCGTTTGTCTGTGGGTGGTAAGCAGTAGTTTTGCGGTGAACGACGTGACACTCTTTGAGAATGGCTTCGACGACTTCCGACAAGAAGACACGGCCTCGATCGCTGAGTAGCTCCTCGGGTGGACCGTGACGCAGTATGAATCGGTGGAGCAGGAAGGAGGCCACATCTCGTGCTGTAGCCGCTGGAAGGGCGGCAGTTTCGGCGTATCGTGTGAGATGGTCAACAGCGACGATGGCCCAGCGGTTAGCAGCCGACGTCAAAGGAAGAGGTCCGTATAAATCGATGCCAACGCGCCCAAACGGCCGGTTAGGACATGACAAAGGTTGTAGACCTGCTGGCGAGAGGTGCGGCGAAGATTTCCGGCGCTGACAATCGAGGCAGGAGCGAACAAATTTCTGCACGTACCGGTACATTCCCCGCCAAAAGTACCGTTGTCGAATTCGGTGGTAAGTTTTGTATACCCCAGAGTGTGCACACTGCGGATCAGAGTGGAACGATTCGCATATTTTAGAACGGAGACTGCGGGGTACTACCAGTAACCACTGGCGGCCGTCGGCACTGTAATTGCGTCGGTGAAGGAGCTCGTCGCGAACGGCGGAATGGTGGGCTTGACGACGCAATGCGCGAGTGGGTGGTGTTGCCGACGGATCAGTGAGCAAGTCTATCAGCGAGGCAATCCATTGGTCTTTGCGCTGTTCTGTATCGATGGTGTGAAGGTCGATGGAAGAAACGGCCAGCTGAGTTCCTGAGCAGCGGGCGTTGTCGTCGGGTAAGGGGGAGCGCGAGAGGGCGTCGGCGTCGGCATGTTGGCGTCCGTTGCGGTAGAGCACGCGGATGTCGTAGTCCTGCAGACGAAGTGCCCAACGGGCGAGACGGCCTGAGGGATCCTTCAACGACGACAGCCAGCATAGTGCATGGTGGTCAGTAACGACATCGAACGGGCGACCATACAAATAAGGGCGAAACTTCGTAAGGGCCCAGATGATCGCCAGGCATTCTTTTTCGGAGACGGTGTATAGTTGGCCTCGGCTTTAGTAAGCGTACGACTTGCATACGCCACGACATATTCAGGGAACCCTGGCTTGCGCTGCGCAAGGACAGCGCCAAGGTCAACACCGCTGGCGTCTGTGTGCACCTCTGTAGGGGCCGTAGGGTCGTAGTGGCGTAGTATGGGCGGAGACGTCAACAAACGACGGAATCAAACACGACTGCCTCTAAGTTTTCAATACAAACATACCTACTTACTGCAGTCGACAAAAAATAATTGTTCAATTTTGTTTAATTGGGCTGCTCACAGCGATAATTATCATCTCACTTTGTGCCCCCCTGGCCACATAGCTTATTTGTACAGGTGGTATTCGCGTGCCTCCCAGTGCCTAATTTTAGAAAACCATAAAGCTTAGTTTTGAACACCCTGTATACAGCCGCCAAGCACATGGCTGTATTGAGTAATGCCCTTTTCCTATAAGGTCGGAGAAACCGATACCTGGCTTCGCTACAGGTCTTCTTCCTCTTTCTGGGGTTTTACGTGCCAAAACCAGTTCTGATTACGAGACACGCCGTAGTGGAAGGCTCCGGATTAATTTTGACCAGCTGGGTTTCTTTGACGTGCATTACAACGGAAACACACGGGCGTTTTTGCATTTCGCCTCCATCGAAATGCAGCCGCCGGGGCCGGGATTCGATCCCGCGATCTCGTGCGCAGCAGCGCAACGCCTTAGCTGACTGAGCCACTACGGCGGGCTACAGGTGTCGCTCTAGCCGTATAAAACGCGGGTTTATCGTGAGCAGAAACGGTGAATTTCGGTAAATAAGAAAGGCTACTATCATCATCATCATCATTGATAGAAGCTGACCCCCGCCCCCCCTCAGAAAAAACCTGGATCCGCCCCTGCATAGGGCACGAAAGCAATGCGTTTTCTCTGCGTGTCATCTCTGCTTCTAGACTGCCCTGGTTCGACAATTTTAATCAACCTAATAATTTTTTCAGCCGCTCTACAAATAATGTGATCTGGGAATCCTACTGATTTTAGTCTTGCGATTTCACGTGAAAATCCCAGGTTCATTTTGTGAAAGCACGATTTGAACAAAGAGGCCCTAAGGCACGACACTGCTATTCCACTTTTGACAATTTTTGAATGGCCTCAGCTGTAGTCAAGAATTGGTTTTACTGATCTAGGGTTACACATCCAGCAAGTGTGTTCAGATTGTAGATGCAGTGTTAGGTCGAGGAATTGCAATTCATTATGTTCTGCTACCTCGTGGGTAAATTTGAGGCCCAATCCACATTCTCGGAAAACTTTCAAAACATTAATAACACTGCAGCCACATTCTGCTTTATCATATATAACTAAATAATCATCGACAAATCAGAAAACCTTTTTAACTATACTTAGTAAGCCACTGTGAATGTTTCTATCCACTCGGGCAAGAAAAATATCGCTGAGTGTTGGGGCAACCTTCGAGCCAATACATACCCCACAATTCTGCACATACATAGCACCTTCCCATCCGATAAATGTCGATTTGAGATAGAGACAGAATTTCCAAAAAATGTTCAACAGATGTTCCACTATGGTTTCTGAACTTGACTTCATCATTGTCGTCACAAATGCACATCTTGACGCTTTTCATTAGTTCTGCGTGAGGAATCGAGTAGTATACATCCTGTACATCGATACTGAAAGCGCCACAACCCCCTGGATTTTCTTCTCTTAAATATGTGTCTCTTCCCTTAGATATGTGTCTCAATATTGATTCTCTTCCGAGTAGGCAATGCTAATGACTGGTGACAAAATAAAAGAAAAAAAGCTCTTCTAATTATTTACAACATTTACGCATTAGGGATGGAAACATCGCCTCTTGCATGCAGAGGCCATAAATACGGGGTGTTTCAGCAAACACTTTCAAAATTTTTTTATAGGTTGCTTGGCGCAGATAGCACAATTATAATTCATGAGCTGGTCTACTAGAAGAGGCGGGCATTACATGCACAAAAAATTGAAATGCATAATCGACTAATTACCAAAAATTCACCAATTAGGTTTTTAACATATTAACTTATGGCCCATGTTGCAATTTACAAATTCTAGCCGTTGAGTTCGCAAGGCGCGCGGATGCACTAGGAACTAATTCTCAGGATGGCACCACTTTCGAGATATCAATTCCCGAACTTTGCGGAGAAATGCATTGGCGTTTCAGTTACTTTTTCGCTTACCCGCCGTGGCTGTTTAGTGGCTATGGTGTTGGACTGCTAAGCATGAGGTCGCGAGATCAAATCACGGCCACGGCGGCTGCATTTCGATAGGGCGAAATGATAGAACACCCGTATACTTAGATTTAGGTGCACGTTAAAAAACTCCAGGTGGTCTAAATTATTCCAGAGTCCTCCACTACAGCGTGGCTCATAATCAGATTGTGGTTTTGGCACGTAAAATAGCATAATTTGTTCGTTTCATACTTTTGTGCTTTGATGCATAAAACGACGTCTTGTTGAGAAAGTGACTGGCACGCCTATGTATTTACCCGCAATGTTAGAGAATTAATATCTCGATACTAGTGGCAGCCTGAGATTTACTTCAAAGTGGATCCGCACTCCACGGCTAGAATTTGTAAAATGTGAAAAGAGGTTTATTGATATAGGCGTAGACGTAGATCCTTCGGATATACTGGCATGAAACGGGCGGCTAAACAGTTACGTCGGGCAGCATTCTTAGCCGTAACTTCGGCGTCGTCTTTTGCGGAGCAATCACGATGCTGCTACTGTTGGTGGTGTGCATCATCTTCAGATCATCATCTTCAGAGAACAATCACCCCCGGGAGAAAAAGCAGCCATCCTGGCAGCTCAAACAGTAGTGATCACGAGCGGCTCACGGTAAAGCTTAAGGCGATCGACGTGAACAATGTCACGTCCACGACAACGGAGGTCAGAGGGGGATGTCAGTGGTTCGATTAGGTAATTCACCGCAGACGTGCGCTGGACAATGCGATAAGGTCCATCGAAGCGGGGAAGAAGTTTTCAAGAGAGGCCAGGAGCATGCACAGGTACTGACAGCCAGACGAGGTCGCCGGGAGAGAAGACAGGTTGCTCACACTGAGCGTCATAGAGCCTTTTCTGGCGCTGTTGCTCAGTGGTGGTGAAGTGGCGCGCTAACTTGCGACACTCCTCGGCATGACGTGCTGCAGTCGAAACGGGCACACACTCAGAAGCATCGGGCTGGTAGGGTAGCAGGGTGTCCACGGTGTGGGATGGGTGATGGCCGTAGAGCAAAAAGTAGGGAGAAAAGCCAGTGGTAGTCTGGGTTGCAGTGTTGTAGGCGAACGTAACAAATGGTAGGATAAGGTCCCACTCAGTGTGGCCAGATGCGACGTACATGGCCAGCATGTCACCCAGGGTCCGGTTGAAACGTTCCGTGAGTCCATTCGTCTGGGGGTGGTAGGCGGTGGTTGTCCTATGAATAACGTGGCACTGAGCCAGAAGAGCTTCGACAACCTCAGACAAAAAGACGCGCCCCTTACGCTGACCCCATGGCCGCAAACTCTTGGCGTACTCCTGACGACAAACCAATTTGCTTTGCCTGTGGCCGTCCCGGACATATCGCTCGCTACTGTCACCGCTACATGGGCCATAAGGTAATTAGCTAAAAACCTAATTAGTTAATTTTGCTATTTGTCGATTATGCATTTCAATTTTTTGTGCAAGTAATGCCCGCCTCATCGAGTAGACGAGCTCATGAACTAGAATTGTACTATCTGCCACAGGCCACCTTTAAAAATTTTGAAACTGTTCGCTGAAACACCTTGTATATAGAATTCACTCAGTAACCGAAATGAGGCCAAGCCGGATTCACTCAAAATCAGAATAAATACAAGTCTAGAAGTCATGCGCAGCAGCGCTTATACTCAGACTCAAAGTACTAAAAAAAATTAAAAAGAGTGCAGTTTGGCCGGGAAGGGGAAGCAGTATTAGTGATAGCGAAGTAGAAAACAATTACACAAAGTAAGATTCTTACCGTGTAAATCCGTGTAAGGATCGCACCCGTGTAAGGGCCGCAGCCATAACTTGACAGCCAATATTAAAAAAAAGACATCCAACCGAGAAGCAATCGCGTTCCGTGCGTTCATTCTGATCGGGCTCAACAGCGAATTTTAGCGCGCAGCGTACTTTCGCGCGTCGCTACTGGATGTCGAGAGGAGGTGATCGCGGAGGTTTACGGCGGAGTTCATACTCATAGTTGGAAAAATGAGGACAAATGGCCCGGTCCCATGAAAGGATCGTCAAAATCGCGACAGAAAAGTGGCTCTTACACGAGTCTATACGTTAGTTATAGTGGCCATATAAATTGTAGCAAACATTCACCTAAAATTGAAATAGTAAGCATAGTGGACATAGTGGACATAGTAAGCACGGACCATGTAAACCTGTAAATACCTCACTGGATGAACTCGAGCACTGACTTTCACAGCGCAAGCACTGTGAAGAACGCCGGCAGCGGAGGCGAACGGTTCGTACAGCCGCGCGATTCACCGCAACTCTGAAAATTACATTCATGATCATTATCTGTCTATTTTTATGTCCACTACTGACGGCCTCTGTGAGTGATCTGCAATGACGTCTGTGCCTTAACTCTGCAACCCTAGGGGCGCAGAAAGACAACCCGGCAAGGAAGACAGCGCGCATGAAGTTAGCAGCCATCCCTCGTCGCCCTTTATCATTGCACGCACCAATGATTACCAACAATTAGATATGGCACGCGGGCCCCATAAGCGTCAGCCGCGCACAGTCATTCACAGCTACGGCAGAGCTAGAGGAGAAGACGCGTGCTCTCCTTCCCATTCGCCTTTGATTACGTGACCTACAACTAACCCGAACATTGAGCGCGTGGGAAGATAATGCCCATCAAGCCGCCATCCTTTTCCACTCACTGTTACGCGCTTTTTCCCGCACCCACAGGGTATGGGTCGCTCATGTGTATGGCTTTTGGATATAATGCGGAACTTCACGGCGACGACAACCATGACAATTTGCTTGAAGTGTCGATATAATTGCTTTCGCCATAAAGCTAGAAATAGAAAACAGTTAGCAGAGGGCATATATATGAACCAGAAGAAAGGGAACCGAGGAGCCCGATTTTTATTAATCATATCATAAGCCAACAAACAATGACACCAAGGACAACATAGGGGAAATTACTTGTACTTACCGATTGAAATAACGAAATGATAAATTAATTGAAAGTGAAAATGGATGAAAAAACAACTGTGCGCAGGTGGGGAAGGAACCCACGTCTTCGCATTACGTAAGCATGCGATGCTCTCACCATAGAGCTACCGCGGAGCCGTTCTCCCATCCACTTTCTGGGGTATTGATGTTTAACAACTATAACTAACCCTGGGAGTGTGTTGATGCCTTCAGGTAGCATATGTGGGTTTATTGACCTGTTGCCATCACCCAAAAAGATCACGTGCTCGTTCCGCCTTCGGCAGAAAGGATGTTCCACATCCGCCCCTAGGTTTGTAAGTGGTGGCGCTGGCTAACACTCCCAGGGTTAGTTCTGGTTCTAAAACATAAATACCCCAGAAAATGCATGGGAAAACGGCTCCGCGGTAGCTCAATGGTGAGAGCATCGCACGCGTAATGCGAAGACGTGGGTTCGTTCCCCACCTGCGGACAGTTGTTTTTTAATCCATTTTCACTTTCAATTAATTTATCATTTCTTTATTTCAATCAGTAAGTACAAGTAATTTCCCCTATGTTGTCCTTGGTGTGATTGTTTGTTGCCTTCTTATGATATATATGGGTCGGTTTCAGAAAGCTGGTCAGGCCCCCCCCCCCCCCCCCCCCCGGGAGAAATGAACTTTCCGCCTATGATAGAAATACTTGCGGGTCGCCTTAGTTGTGTAACAGGTTTTCTTCCATTCATGAGTTTTGCATGCGAGAGTACACCTTTCCGCTCGAAAAGTAGATGCCCGATCTTCTTTCCCGCAAAGGGACTGCGCGGAGGGAGATACTCCTTTTCGTGTGTCATTGCGCTTGAACGCCTTTCCGGTAGATGCCCCTTACCTAAATGACCTTAGAGTGCCCGTGTGTCAGGGGTATAAAAAAGATTTCCTGAATGAACCTGTTCTGCAAGACATTTCCTCAATTTTAAACATTTGATCCGTGCGCAATGCCACATAATTTGGTTGAAATAGGTAGAAGTCACGGTTTAGGCCAGTTTTACAATGAAATTAGGTATCTACACAAACTTAAGTCAGTGCATGTATCTACGCTTCGCGAGTAGCTCTCAGACTCCTAGCACTTTCTTGTACACTTAGAACGAGACTTGCTGAATGTTCTCGAATAATTACTGAAAAAAAAACAGCCAACACCTAAAAGGGACTTCTTAGTGCCCTACGGTAGCCGGGCTGATTTATATTTAGATATGAATTGTTATCATGAGAATGCAATAATGCGCAAGCGTTAAAGGCATAGAATGCAAAGTCTACTAAGACGGGTGGAATAATTTTTTCAGGACTCTATAGGAATTTTTTGCCCGTAGAAAGGTTGATTACAATCGGTAAAATGAAGGCCCGAAAAATGGTGCCGATGTCATCAGTGTGCCGACACCAGTATTACAGTATTTGTTTCCTTGTATATTTGGTTAGTTCTGTTGCGGTAACAATTATGGCGCATGTCTGCTGCCGTCGTCGGCGTTGTCGTGAGGTTCCATAAGGCACCGGGCGTCCGTCGTAAGGCGCCAGCGGCGCGCCGGCAATGTGCTGGTGGACAGCGCCGTGAACGGCAGCTGTCCGAGCACTGGCATGTGAAGCAGACGGCGGGACGAAGGCGCTCACGGTGCTTCCAGTGATTTCGCACTGCGGGTTTTAAGGGCTGACGCACCAGAAAAAGCATTTTCGTGTTTACTTTTGAGAAAGGTCGTCACCTGTACGAGGAAGATCACATTCGTAGCACCAGGTATAGTATATAAAGCAGAAAACGAGCACAAATTGCAACGCAAATGCACCACGCGAACAGACCTCACCGCGGCAAGCTACGACGTGGCATTCCAGTAGTTATATTTCGGATGTTATTTTGCTTTGCGCGTTAACATTGTCGCGTATTTAGTCATAGAGGTAGGCGAAGAACACAAAAAAAAAATTATGCGGGGAAAAAAAGGAGGAGACGTAAGTCTCTTTTTCTGTTTTTGAGCTGCTTCGCCGATCACACATGTGTCATTTAGTTCCCGTTCTCTGTTCGTTGTAATTATTTTTATCGTTGCGATGATTCGCCATTCTTAATGTCTTATAAGCTAGCCCAATCTTCAGTCACGGTCCATTCCACACAGCTTAGCGCGACGAGAGCCGTCGGTGGCGGCGATTGTGAACACGCGGCTGCGTTTGCGTTCGCTGTCGATGCACAGCAAGCAGTCATGCACCGGACGCAACCAGAGTTGGAAAGCGCGAGGAAGGAAAATATGCCCTATAAAGGAAAGACTGATACACAAGACGGCAATCGGACGACAACAAATCATTGTGTTCGCCTTCGGTGCCTAAGATACACACGGGGAAGCGAAGACAGGCATTTCACATGAGACATGAAGCTCTTGCGTACGAACGGCTATTTTATTAATGTTAGAACTACTAGACCATATCAAAGCAGCATCGGAAACGTACAGTCATTCAAAAATGTTTACGGACCACGGGATCTCAGAAAACGTTCAATTTCCGAGCAGCCTGTAACAGTAGTCAGCAAAACCGAGCATCACAGTGCTGTTCACATATACTGGTAGAGGTTGTAAATGCGAATACTAGGCTGCGCAAATATTCAGCTTTTTTCTAAGATATTGAGTTCGGTAAAATTTTGTGGTTGACTGTACGTACAGTGCTCAGCGAATGAAGCGCGGTACTCGGAGCGCGCGGCTGGCCCCGTTTTCTTTCTTTTTTTTTTTTTCGCGCCACAGGTGAGCGGTAGGGGATCGCCGTGGCACCAAATGCAGTCATAATGCGTCACAAAGGTTCTCGCTTTCACTGTACACCACAATGCATCAGTTACGTGCCCCAGCGCTTACAGTTGATGCAAAAAGCGCCGCCGACCATGCGCTTCGCGTATCGCGTTTCCTTTGCTGAGCACTGTACATGTTGTTTCCTACAGACCACCCATATCTACAATCTTTCCTCCTGGAAAACGCGATGCTGCGATGAAAACGATTGAATTGAGTGGCCTAACCATATTCAGTCATGCTTCAGTGACTGTTCGTGCACCCAAAAACGCAGTAAGTTTGATCAAATTTGGTTTCACGTAATATTTTGGTAACGCAGAACAGAAAAAAGAACTGTCAGCCCTTCCGCTAGGGTGGAGATGGATAACCAGCGAAGGCTGTACTGTGGTGGGAATTATGTACTTACAATTATGACTATTAAGATGTGATGGTGTAATTGGTTATTTGAACTATTAAATAATGAGAAATATATATGATCCGGTGGTTTTTCATTTATTTAGTGACCACATGTTCCATGGCCTTATGGTCACTATGGTACACCGCCATATATGGTGTACGGCAAAGGTTGGCGCGTTCTTCATAAACACACCACCAACGCCGCGCGAGTTCGGTGCAAACGCGGGCAAAACGCCGCCGCCGTGTCGACATCAGCAAAAATTCACATTATCTCACCCTACGGGCAACCATGGTGGGATGCGCATCGAGTTTCCGTTTCGTTTCACTTGGCAACACAACCCAATGAAAGTTAGAGTGAGAGAATGTATTGAGAACAGAGGAGACGTAAGTTTCCTGCCGGCGTTGACGTTCGGCTTCCCTGGCCCGAAGTTCGGGGTCCGCTTGCCGACTCTGACGTTTAAGTTCGGCTTCCCGAGCCTTCCGCTACTCCGCGGCGGTGGCGCTGCCGCTGCAACTAGCGCCGACGTTGACGTTGTTCATGGCGTTTCGCATATCCTTGCACAGAGAGACAATGACGGAAGCACAGCGAACGCGCGCTTTATACTGCGCCGCGACACTTGCGCCGCCTACCGGCGTACCCTTAGAGAGAGAGGGAGAGAGTGAGAGAGAGAGTTATATGCAATGATTTGCTGCGCCGCACCTGTGGCGGAGAGGGGGAGAGGGAGGAAGAGAGCGCACACCTGCGTAGGAGGGGAGAATGAGGGAGAGTTGCGCATTCGCAGTATGGGTGAGGACGCCGCAGAACGGACACTGCCCCAAGCATAAGATGCTCTCGCATCTAAGAAACAGTTGTTTGGGTTGAGTCAGGACTGGTGGTCTCGCTCGAGTCTCCCGAGGTTACGGTCTGGTAACCACCCTCCGAGGGCGGTGAACCTAACCGCTAACATTCGAATACAGTGGGATATTCTTTCACTGGTAAAGTAGGGACTATAACGCGAACGGAGGCTTCTGAAATTGATGTCCCCTGGGGTCTAGTACGGGAACTTCAACGTGACCGCCCACGTCCTGAAAGTTTATTGCGTCAATCTAGCTTAACAAGGCATATCTCTATAGCATCCCATTAACTCACCGACAATGATTTAGAGTTAAATATTATTTCACTGACGTGGCATGCACATCGTGTTCTGGTATCGTAGCATACAATTGGGAAACTCAGTGAATTTGTCATATAGGCACATGACGCAATGGATGGATGGATGGATGTAAAACTTTTATGAAATCCTGACGTGCGCGACTCAGCACGCAGCGGGCCGCTCCCACGTTGGGACAGTCAGGCCATGCCCGACCGCCGCATCGTGGGCCCTCTGGACAGCCCATAGTTGCGCCCCGGCATCGGGGCTCTTGATAGCAGAGAACCACTTGTCCTCATTTATTTGTTCGGTGCCTCGCAACGAGGGGCAACGCCAGAGCATATGGTCTAGGCTAGCGAAGTCATTGCAGTGCCTGCAAGAACTGCTGGCATAAGTGTCGGGATAAAGCTTGTGGAATAAAGCCGGGCTGGGATACGAGCCTGTTTGCAATAATCTGAGGGTCAATGCCTGTGCTCTATTTAACTTCTTGTGAGGAAGGGGAAAGTCTCTCCTGCCGAGATAAAAGTGCTGCGTAATTTCATTATATGTTTTCGGTTGATCTTTCTTCTCCACCACTGCGGGCCGGCCGGGGAGTTCTCCATGGTCGCGGAAAGCGAGACCTCGCGCCTTGGAGTGGGCCAGCTCGTTGAGGTTTGTGGGGCCTCCCATGATGGATCCCATGTGAGCGGGGAACCACGCGAGAGTGTGGGTGGTGATGCTTTTGCCGTCGAGGATGCGACAGGCTTCCTTACACACGGCTCCAACGCTGAAGGCGCGGATGGCTGCCCTGGAGTCGCTGAAGATGTTGGCATGTTTCTCGTCCAGGAGGGCCAAGGCAATGGCCACTTGCTCGGCCGCACATAACGACGTGCTTTGTACCGAAGTGTGGTAACGGTCGAACCCCTGTGGTTAATTGATGGACACTATACTGTGAAATTTTTGCTGTTGCCATACTGGGCCGCGTCAACGAAGCAGCTGCCGACAGGGAGTTCTGTCGCCCGGCGTAGGAGCGCCACGGCCCTGGCCTTCCTTCTTTCCACGTTGCGCTGGGGATGCATATTGCGTGGGGCGGGGGATATGGTGATGCGGTCTTTCTGCTCTTTCGGAAGTCCATGGTAGGAGTCTTCTACCTTAGCTGGGGGGACGCCCATCTCTGTTAGGAGTCGTCGGCCCGCCGTGGTGCCGGAGAGTCTGATAACATGTGCCCTTTCTTGTGCCCTTGTGACGCAATGAAAGTACCGTAGTTTATGCGTTTACTACATGCCCTAGTACAAAGCCCGAACGCCTTACACTGGAACTCGCAATTTTGGGGAATAGGGAACTTCACAAGAAAACACAACCCTTCGCGGCGCTGGCGTCAGTCCAAGTCGGTCCAGGCCACGCTGCGGAGCGTTTGTGTTCAGCGTGCTGACGGCGGTACAGCTTCGCTGTCACAAAAAATGCTGCTCCACTAACGTGAAACCTGGGGTGGTGCGAAGCATGCAATGATGCACCGCTAATGGGCTCATACTGCCTTAAGCAATGGCTCATAACCCCGTAAACGCGGCGTCCCCATTACGACTACAGAATGCAAGTGAAATTCTACGCTGCAATGATGAGCGGCAACGCAGGCAGCTGTGGAAGACGACGACGAACGCGGGAGCAGTGGCACAAGCACGTGCCGAGCGCGAGCGCAACCGCTTGCTTCAACGCAGCCAGCTGTGGACGACGATTACGACAGGAGACGCCGACAGTCCGGGCGCATAAGGTGCTTGGTACTTAAAACATTATGTGGTTTTACGCACCGAAACCACGATCTGATTACGGGGCATGCCGTAGTGGGAGAGTCTGGAATAATTTGTACCACCTGGGTTTTTTTACCGTGCACCTAATTCTCAGTACGCGGGTGCTTTCGCATCTCGCCCCCATCGAAATGCGGCCGCCGTGCCCGGGATTTGATCCCGCGACCAACAGGATAGCCACTAAGCAACCACGGCAATATGCACTGTTATATTGTAGCATTTAACTAACCGTTTTCCAAAAGATCCGCTTCACACAGATTCCAACATGCGCATTAGATCGGCAGATATATTTTTGGTTGGTGTGTTTTTAACATCGTTACTTTGAACTTATGTTATTAAAACGGTACACCGTTGTGGGAGCCACAAGGCGCACTAAGGCTGCCAGAACAGCAGCTTGAATTTGCGTTGTTTACTAATTGCGACAGTATAAGAAATTTGGCCATTGGAGAGCCCGCTATTCCAAAATAGGCAAATACACTAGACTGAGAGAGCATTATAAATACAAAAAAATAGGATATAGTCAAAAGCTTTCACAATCGCTTGAAGTGAAATAAACACATTGCCTACACTCTGTTGCATTTCCGCACCTCGCGGGAAGCCTTTGTCAAACTCCTCGAGGCCCGACACTCGCCTCATGCGAGGTATGCTGTATCTGTCACAACTCATCGCTGCGAAAGGGTTTTCTTTGTCACGTGATTCGGTTTACCCGATGCACAGTTTACTTTTTGTCGCAAATGCTTCTATTTACATGCCAGTGTCACCAAAAGTTACAGCGCAGCTTGGAAGCACTCCCTCTTGTCAACATTTGCATAACTATGACGAAGCATTTTGCAATAAGAAAATTGAAATGGTCAACGAGTGTATTACTAACATGCCTAATTCAAGGTGAGACAAGTGGAAAACCGTAACAACGATGCCGCCACTTCTAAAGTGACAGCAGGCCCACGTGCATCTAAAAATGCGATAGAACGGTTGCGCTGCAAAAGCTCCACAGAGGGTAAATGTCAACCCGAGCTGTAAACCAGATTGAAGAAAAATAATTGCGAAGTGGAAGGAAAAGTTGGTGTCGTTCTTCTTGCAGTTGCGGTTCGCGCACATTCTTTTTTTTTTCGGTTCAGTTTCGCTTCGACACCCAGAGACTGAATGCTGTATATGTATAAAGGAGCCCCTCTCCTTTAGTTCAGGCATGAGGGAAAAGCAACCACAAAGAACGGGCACCACACGTGACAGCTGCGCACGTGTGCTTCCGAGCTGTTACATATACGCTTCATCACGACCACACAGTATATGAAAAGAGGCCAAAATTGCGTCTCGAGCACTCGCCAAAGGTGTCCTCTAACCGAAATGTTGCTCGCATTCGGGATAGTGGGTGTGTCGTACTAAAGCTCCGTCACAGTGGAATCATTAGTGGAGCTGAAAAGACATGAGGGCGATCGCCGTGTGTTGTCGTACTCATGTCTGTCCTTGTCTATTTGGTGTCGCAGTCGTTCACACGCTTATAAGGAATACGCTGGCTGCTTGGTGTCCACAGTTCAAGGCCCGACAAGCGCAGGTCACTTGTAAACAAAACAGCAAATATGGAATACAAAGCGATACTGCGGCAAAGACTGCGGCAAAGCAAACGGGCCCGCGACAGGCATGCGCACGAAACGGTGCGGCGACACATTTGCGACGGCAGGATTGATTGACTGGTGGGCGCTAACAACGCTTCGCACACGATCATTTTTAGAGTTCCGCCCCCATTGAAATGCGGCCGCCGCGGCTGTGAATCGAACCGGCGACCTCGTGCTGAGCATAAAAACGCCGTAGGTGTGTGAAACAGTGGCGCACCGACCGGGGGGGGGGGGGGGATCGGGGGTTGTAACCCCCCCCCCCCTGAGGCCGACTTAACCCCACGTTTGTTTAACCCCTTTTCTTTCCTTGCGCATTTATTTTATTTTTATTTGATAATACCTCACAGGCCCCGTAAGAGGCATAGGGTGAGGGGGGGGGGGGGGGCATACAGTACAATTCAATACATTGTATATGAAGATTTCCACAGAGTACAAATTACAGGGCAGTAGAATATTAACAGATAACTATACGTGCAAACTATTCGTGCAGGAGTAATATAATACGAATTACAGCCACAATACACAATATAACACAGTCACCATACAATTGCGTCATTATACATTATGTAGTCAAAAACAAAAAATGTGCGACAGTGGTATGAAAAGACAGACGCCATCAGTTTGAAAAGTACCCTTGCAATAGCTAAATTTAGGATACTATGCGCCGTTAAGAATACTAAGCGCAGTGTGTGGAAAAATGTTTGTTCAACTGAACACAAAAAGCGTCATGGTCTCTAAGTGAAGCAATGTTGTCTGGTAAGCTGTTCCAGAGACGGATAGCGCGAGGTAGTGGAGAAGAATTAAATGATTGCGTCGCACCGTATAGGCGGGCGTAACTGAGCGCGTTGTGCAATCTTCGCGATGTATAGACTTGATGATTCAAACAGGGTAGTGGTAATTCGTCAGAGTGAATGACCTTATGGAACAATGACAGCATTGCAATATTACGGCGGGTACTTAACGTTGGTAATGATAGTTTGCTTTTGATTTGCGTGATACTAGACAGGGCACTATAGTTGCGAGCAATGAAATGGCTTGCCCTATTCTGAATGATTTCTAATGCTTCGATAATGTATTCCTGATGTGGTGACCAAATGGGAGACGCATATTCAAGCTGCGGTCGCACGAAAGTTAGATACGCAAGTTTTCGCAATGGAGAGGGTGCACTGCGCATGTTTCGACGCAAAAATCCTAATGATTTGGATGCACTGGCACATACGCAAGTTATGTGCTCTGACCATGAAAGGTTAGATGTAAGGTGCACGCCTAGATACTTATAGTTCGCGGTTGGTGATGAGCCATTACTGTTTATGTGATAAGAAAACTGTGAATTAACAGGTTTGCGGGTGAAAGACATAATTTTACACTTCGACACATCTAGTGTCATGAGCCATGTGTTACACCACTGGTTCACTATTTCTAGGTCTCGTTGGAGCGTGATATGATCATCAATGTTTGTTATTGGGTGGCAAATTATGCAGTCATCGGCAAATATTCGTATGCGAGAGGTGATGTTGTTAGGCAGATCATTTATATATATTAATAAACAACAGGGGCCCAAGAACGCTTCCCTGCGGCACACCAGAAGAAACGATAGATTTAGGGGAATCGACTTCATTAACAGAAGTTAATTGCTCTCGATTGGATAGAAAGTTACGTAGCCATGACAATGTAGAGGAGTCCAATTTTAAAGCTGAAAGTTTTGAAATGAGGCGGCAGTGTGCAACGCGATCAAACGCCTTCGAGAAATCAAGGAATAAGCAGTCTGTTTGTAAGAAGTGATTCATGTTAAGGTGGATGTCTGTTGTAAATTCGAGTAATTGTGTCTCGCAGGAAAGGCCTTTTCTGAAACCGTGTTGATTCGAGAAAAAAAATGTTGTTCGACTCGAGATGTTTGTAAACATGCGAAGCAATGACGTGTTCGAGCAATTTGCAGCAAATGCAGGTAAGCGAGATGGGCCTGTAATTTTCACATGCATTTTTACTTCCATTTTTGTAGATCGGCACTACCTTTGCTATTTTCCAGTCAGAGGGAAGGACACCGGACGATAAAGACTGCCTGAAGATGTGAAACAGGATGATGCTTGATATAGAAGTAGTGTTTTTTAGTATCTTAGAATTTATTCCATCAATCCCGCACGATGAAGATACTTTAAGATTTTTTATTAGTGAAGCAATGCCCTCGATCGTAATGTCTATTGGTGCCATGTAATTATAATCGAAATCAGGTACAAGCGGTACCGCTGAGCTATCCTCAGCTGTAAACACGGGCGTGAAAAAGGAATTGAAAGCCGCAGAACACTCGCTCTCAGAAAGAGCGACTGCGTTGTCATTGTGCAAGACGATTTGGGTACTTCCTTGATTTGGGTTCAATGTTTTCCAAAACTTTGTTGGATTGTTCTTGAGTAATTGTGGCAGATCATTTGAAAAGTATTTATTCTTTGCTGTGAGTACGGCGGAGCAGTATGATTTAAGGTAGGCCTTGTAATCAATCCATGATGATGGTGTTCCTACGCGTTTATCGTGCTTATACATCCGTTTTTTTTTTTTCATTTTTCATACGGCTAAGGGTTTTTGTGAACCATGGATTAGAGGAACAGTTACTGATCTTAATGCGAGGAATGTATATATCTATTAACATGGACATCTTTTCCCTAAACATCTGCCATTTTTCTTCAACTGATCTACTTTGAAAAAATGGCAGCATTTCATGCTCCCAAAAGCTATTTAGTTCAGTATTTATTACGGCGTAATTACCTTTATTGTAATTTCGAATAATTTTCGGCGACATATCAGTAACAGGAGAAGGTATATTTAACATGACTTGAAGCAAACTATGATCGCTGAAACCATCTACATGTTCTATGTGTACTAATGTTTCAGGATGACTTGTAAGAATAAGGTCCAGTATGTTTGAACCACGGGTTGGCTGGGATACAATTTGGGAGAGGTTGTAGTCCAGGGTCAAATTAATGAATTCAGTTGACATGTTACATGACGAAGAAAGTCTGTCCCAGTCAACTGACGGGAAGTTGAAGTCGCCAAATAAATAAGTAATGTTTGAGGGGAAGACCTCAAATGCTTTCTCTAGGCTAATGCGCAATTGATCGTTAAAAGAGCTGTTTGAATCTGGTGGACGGTAACAGCAGCCGACGAGTATATTGATTGAGAATATTTTGCAGGCAACCCAGACAATTTCGATATCGGAGTTTGTGTTCACAAGGAATGATGGAATACTTTTTTTGATGCCCAATAACACACCACCTCCCCTCCTGCAAGTGCGATCATACCTGTATGTATTATAGATATTTGTAAGAGCACTGATTTCGGTGTCACATACTGCGGGAGACAGCCAAGTCTCGGTGAAGGCGATAACGTCTGAGTCAGCATCATCAAGATAGCTTGAAATCAGATCAAGCTTTGACATGAGGCTTCGTGTGTTTGCAAATGACACTGATAATGACTGTAAGTTGTGATCTGGCTTTGTTGTTAGAACATGGCTTTGTTGTTGCGTGCTGCAACTAAGATGAAAGACGCGCAATCGTCTGCACACTCGCAAAAAGCGCATTTTTTGACAATTGCTCGTGAAGAAATTGAAATTAGTGCTGTTTAGATGGTATTGGCAAACTGACAACCCTCCCCCCCCCCCCCCTGGCAGAGATCCTGGGTGCGCTACTGGTGTGAAAATACACGACGTTGTGTATCTATTAAGCCTACTATATCTACACATTTACTGTGGGGTAGAAGTTTATATAAACTGGAATAAAGTGACTCAGCAAGGCTTGTTAATGTCCTCAGTCGGAGCAGAATCCGGCTCCCGTTTCGATGCAGACTTGTTCCGCGTGCCTCACGACCAAAACCTAGCTTTCGGGCTTACATATCCGCTCGAAAACACGTCACTTCACCATAAGTTAAATAACGCGAGGTGTCGAGGCGCAATAAACTGGTTTTAGCACAAATAGCAACCAGCATAAGTGTACGAACCAATGAATCTGTGCTTGCCGTGTACCCGTAAATACCCGTAAAAATTTTTAATCCAGGCCAGAGGTCACGTGTGAGGTCGATGATGCTGAAGGTTATTTTGAGTTTATAATGGCAAAACAACAACAAAGTTACTACTCAAGAGTACAATGTGTAATTAGGAACATAATTTTGTACTGGACTGGACTGGAAAAACTTTATTTAGGTCCTGCAGGACGCTTCGATGAGTGTGGGAGTAAGCGCCTCTTGCGGCAGCTATTGTACTCACCACGACCTACTGAACTCCAGACTTGCACAGATCTCCCTGCTCCAGCACGTCTGGTCTAGTTCACCCCTTTTGCCGCTAGGGATAGAACGTACGAGCAGAGTGTCGCTAGTTATAACCTTGACACTATCGTCTGCTTCTGCGATCTCTTCCAGTGCTCGTGCCGCTATTTCGGCAGCCACAGATCGTTTACATTGTTTGTAAATGCATAAATTCACCAAGATAAAAAAGAAAACAAAATTTGCGAATGATTGCTTCTTATTTCAATCACGAGATACAGTAGGAAGAGCAGTGCAAGAAAGGAAAACAACGAGTACAGCCGGCAGACGATAACATTTCCTCCCGTTGCCTTCGCAGTAGGGGGGGAAAAATCTGCTTACCAGAAGATTCATAGGATAAAATATAGTACAATGAAGTAATAATGAAATACGATAATAAAGAACTTGATACTGTAACGTGTCGTAGTTGGAGTAATAAGACTGATTACAACCGATTGTGTCAGGAACGCACACAGGTTTATTTCTGCTACATCGCAGCCATCTTGGAAGCTCGCCTGCTCTCCACCAGGGTTGCCTTCCTACATTACAAAAGGTGCTATGCATGGACACTACATCATCCCCTCAGGGAAGGAAAATTCAGTCTTGTTCAAACACATAGTAGAAAAAGAAAAATGCACTTTGTTCACACATGTTCTTTCAGGCGCTCAGGTCGTTGCCTTGTTCGTTGGGGGTACCGCTGTGAGGCGGTCTTGGGAGTTGCTGGTAGAGCTTCACCAGGAGTAGCTGTGCTGTGGCTTGGAAGGTCGCTGTTACTTGGCACAGCTGCATCGTCCAGATCTGGCATGTCGGGCTGGTCCTGGTGTCGTTACATTTGAACTGTGCTCGCATCTTTGAAGAAGCTAGAGTTGCGACAAATCGACACTCCATCTCTGGACGCTGTGATTTTGGAGCCAGTGACTTTGGTGATTGTGTATGGGTGGGGGTCATAGTAAGACGAGAACTTGTTTGACCTGTCTTGTTTGCAGAGGACTTGTTGTCCAACATGCAGCTGGTTGTGACTGGTGTGTCTCCGAGAGTCGACGTACTGTTTGTTGTACGCTTTTCTTTGGGTGTCATTCTGTCTCGCCCCAGAGTGAGCTGAGTTCTGAGTATCAGCAGCAAGTGTCGGTAGAAGATTCCTCATGGGTCTCCCAAATAGAAGTTCAAACGGAGACTTTCCTGTGGAACCATGGGGTGTGGACCTGTAAGCCAGGAGGAATGACTGAAGCTCATTGGTCCAATCCAAGTGGCTGACACGACTTGCGAGTATTGACTTCTTGAGGGTGCGCATGAATCGTTCAGCTTCCCCATTAGCCTCTGGCCACCGTGGAGTGATGCAGTGATGCTTGAATCCTAGCTCGCTAGCAAACTCTGCAAAACCCTCACTCTGAAAGGGTGGGCCATTGTCTGACTACAATTTCCGGACAGCCGAACTGAGCGAATATAGTGCGCAGTTGCTTGATGACTGTAGGTGCTGCAAGAGTGTGTAAGATGCTAACGACTGGGTACTTGGAGAAATCATCCACAACTACCATGGCATACTTGCCATCAGGGAAAGGGCCAGCAAAATCTAACGACAGTTCTGTCCACGGGCCTCGAGGAAGCTCCTGAATTGGCAAAGGGTCTCGATGGTGTACCGGTGTGTTAGCTTGGCATACCAGGCAGCTCTTAACTGTCTGGTCCACTAGAGAGTCTATCCCTGGGAACCACACCTTCTCACGCAACAGCTGTTTTGTCTTGGCAATGCCTTGGTGGCCTCGATGTGCAAGGTGCACCGCCTTTGTGTGAAGTTGTGCTGGCAGTACTATCCGCGTGCCTCTTAACACAAGGCCTTCTTTGGAGACTGACAGTTCTGTCGCAACGCGAGAGAAAGGCTGTAGAGTTGTGCTCTTCCAATGTTTGCCTTTCTGGGGTTGCTTTAGGGCTTGCTTGAGCGATTTTATCACCGGGTCAGCTAACGTCGCTTCGGTTACCTCCTTTATGGTCATGGCACGAGGTAGGCTGTGAGACACGATGAAGTTCACACACTGTTCAGCGACAGACTCCATGCGCCGAAATGGTTCCGTGGAGTTTACTGGGTGGCGGGACAAGTAGTCAGATGGGTTGCTTGGACCACTAGTGTGTTGCACTTCAAAGGTGTATTGTTGAATTCGAAGTGCCAAACGCTCTAGCCGTGCTGAAGGCAGGGAGCGGGGGTTGCTGAGAATACTGACCAATGGCTTGTGGTCCGTCAGTAGGTGGAATGCTGTCCCATACAGGTAGATGTGAAACTGCTCAATTCCCCACACTACAGCTAGCATTTCCCTTTCAATTTGAGAGTAGCATGCCTCCACAGGAGAAAGGGCACGACTCCTATATGCTACCACCCTGGTTTCACTTCCGGATGTCTGCGTGAGAATGGCACCTAGGCCATGAGGAGCAGCATCTACAATGAGTGTGATGTCCTTTCCTGGGTCAAAGTAGGCAAGAGCTGTGGCCTCGGAAAGCTTTCTCTTCTGTTCATCCAGGGCATCTTGCTGTATGTCTGTCCAACACCAGTCCTCTCCTTTGGCTGTGAGTTTCCTGAGTGGTTGGGTGAGGTGGGCCAGATTCGGTATGAACCGACCACAGTAGTTAACAAGACCAAGGAGAGATTTCACTTCACTGGCACTGGTGGGTGGTGAGGCACCGATTACTGCAGACACCTTAGTGGGGTCTGGTTGTACACCTTTGATTGAGAACACATGCCCAAAAAAGGTAAGTTCCTGTTGGTAGAATTTGCATTTCTTGATGTTCAATGTGAGGCCACTTGCAAGTAGACATTCCAGTGTCGCCGTCAAAGCTTCATCATGCTCTTTCTCAGTCTTTCCATACACCAATATGTCATCGCTTACGTTGAGCACGTTGGGGATGTTGGTTAGAACCTGGCGGATGGTGTCCTGGAACACTTCGGCTGCTGAGTTGATTCCGAAGTTGAGTCTCTTGTATCGAAAGAGTCCAGCATGTATAGAGAATGTGGTGATCACACGAGATGATGCATCAAGTTCTAGTTGGTGGTATCCATCTTTCAGATCAAGTTTAGAGAATAAGATGGATCCATTCAAAGCAACAAGGATGTTGTCCACTGTCGGTGTGACATGTCTCTCACGCTGGATGGCTTGGTTAGCACAGCGCATGTCAACACATTCGAATATGCTCGGGGTCATGTGGCTTCGGTACTGCCATGATTGGAGATACCCAAGGGGTTGGTCCTTCAGTCTTTTCAATTATGCCGAGGGACTATAGCCTTTCAAGCTCTTCTTCCAGTTGCTTTCGCATGGAGAAGGGGATGCGTCAGTGAGGTTGTGCTACTGGTTGAACAAGGGGGTCAACATGGAGGTGTACTTGGAAGTCCTTTAGACAGCCCACTCCCTTGAAAAGGTCTGGGTAGGCCACTCTCGGATCCAGTCTGTTTGGCACCTCTCCCACACTGTACGTGATCTGGACTAGTCCTAGACGGGAAGCTGCAGAGAAACTAAGTAGTGGAGTACAGTCTCCGGACACAACATATAGACAGTTTCATGGCTGCTGCTGTTCTTGTAGGTGATGAGAACGTCTAACTTTCCAAGTAGCGGTAAAGGAGAATTTGCGCCATAAGCAAATACTTTCTTGGACGTCTTGGACAGCGTTTCCGTGCTCAAACGCTTTTTCAATCTATTCGAACCGATGACAGACACGGTAGCGCCAGTGTCAATGGTAAAACGGACGGTCTCACCATCGAGTTTGAGATCCACCTGGGGAGAGGCCGTGATTGCGCGACAGTGAGAGGAAGTCATGAAAACGTGTTCATCACTGTCAGAACTGCTTTCCCGCACGACTGCATGCACGGTTTTGCGTGTTGAACGACACACACTAGCAAAGTGTCCGGTTTTGTGACAAGCATTACACTGTTGCCAAGAGTGGGGCAACTGGAGCGTCCCTCACTATGAGGCCATGGTTTTCCGCAGTTGTAGCATGTTGCATCTGTCCTTTGATGGCGCGGAGGCTCACGAGGCCGTGATGGCGCTTTCCCGTGGTACTTCGGTTGATGAGGTCGCGAGGTCGCGAGGTGCGCTTGGAGTTCACTGCAAGTGTAGACGCTGACGCTGAGTTTTCTTTGTACTGCTGACGTTCTTGCTCGATCACAGAGATGTTGTGCTCGACTTCTTCAAACAACCTGCCTTGTTTGAGAATTCCTTGCAAGTCGAGGTCATGCTGCATGGCATACCGGCGTAGACCTGTTGACACTGTAGACAGTAGGATTTGATTCTTGATTTCGGTGTCGGCATCGGCGAAATCACAGTGCTTAACAAGCTGTCGTAGTCTGGTGTAGGACGCGTCGAGTGATTCGTTTTCCATTTGCTTGGCTTGACAGAAGCGGTAAATCTCGAAGGTAGTGTTCACTCGGGGTGCAAAATAGCCATCGAGCTTCTTGCGTGCTGCGGTGTAGAGAGGCGTTGCGTTGCTGGAGCCATCGGTGCTTGAAACGGTAGACGCAGTTGCGGCTGCGGGAGAATCGTCCACGCAACATGCCAGGCAAGACGCTTCGCCTTTTGCATCCGGAAAGGACTCGTCCCTAATGAAATAAGTGCCCTCTTCGGGCCCGTAAAACCATCGTGGGGGCATATGAAAAGACTTTGCAAATTAAGCCGCTCAGAACTTTGGCGTCAAGTCCGACTTTTTCAGGACTGGTTGCGTCTTCTGTGTTTGAAGGACCATCCTGAGTGGCTCGCGCTTAAGAAGCTCGCATCTTTTAAGCGCCTAGCGGCACAGCTCACGGAGTGCAGGTGGAAGTGCATCTTGAATGACTTGCTCCGGTGTACCGAAGACAAGAAATTAGCGCAAGATGGAAGCAATGTCAGTGTCATGGGGGACGTCCACATACCAGAGAAGATTAGGCGTCTTCTGCAGAAAGGACCTAAATTTGGTGTCCAACCTGGTGTTCCCGCGCATGATCTCATTGCTATGAATCGAAAAGTGGCCGATAAGGCTACAGATTATAATCGGGACCGCTGCCTTCTTGAAGGTGTTGACTGCCTGCGAAAGTTTGCTCCTAAAACCACGGACTTGCAGCATAGTATTTTGTTGAACGACGTAGTATCTTTTTTCAAGCGCAACAACCTGATGCTTACGCAAGCTGATAAAGAGGGGGGGTTCGCCGTTTTACCCAAGGGACTTTACAATGAAAAAGCGTTGGCGGCGGTTAATAAGAACTTTGTCCCCATGAAGAAATGTGAAGTGCGCGTTAAAACCAAGTTTATCCAGTTTTGTAAGCAGTTAGACCTCGGCAGGCTTGCCAGGGACATTTCCAACAGCAGGGGAAACAGCTTGAGGGTTTTTTTCACAACCAAGACACATAAGCCCGAAGTTCCGTTTAGGACTATTGTTAGTAAAGAGGGATCGTGGCAGAAGTGTGTCAGCCAGTTTTTGTTAAAGAAACTCAAGACGCTTGTTGTGAACGACCCATTTCTGGTCAAAAATTCAGCCGCAGTAGCACAGTTTCTAGAGGGAAATGATCATGTTGGTTTTGGTTTTTCTGTTGACGTGCAGGACTTGTTTTATTCTGTCCCGCAGAATCAACTGTTAGCGTGTGTCAAAGAGTGCATTGAAGCTAACGGCGACGTATCCTTCCAGAACACCGCCGGCGTGTCCGTTGATAATTTTCTGTCTTTATTGCAGTTTTACTTGAATTCTACTTTTATTGTATTTGACGATCAGCCTTTTTTGCAGCGTGATGGCATCTACATAGGGTCTTGCGTAGCCCCTATTCTTTGTGACATTTTTCTGGCCAAGGTGGACGACACACTAGAACAGGTGTTTAATGGGGGGCCGGTTTTAAAAACTTTTAGGTATGTTGACGATTTTTAGTGCTTTTAAAAAAGCAGCCTGCCTCCACCTACTCCTCTACTGTAGGTGAAGTTTTATTTTTTTTTTTAGCAAACATGGACGTGGGATGCGTTTCACCCATGAACTTCCGGACTCTTCAATTTTACAGTTTTTAGACCTTAAAATCACGTTCTGTGATGGACACGTTTGCTGGGGATACTACCCACGGGCTAAGAAGGAGCTACTGCCCTATGACTCGGCACATTCCAAGACAATTAAGAGAGGAATAGCGGTGATGTGTATGGAATCGGCTCTCCAGAAATCGTGCCCACATCAGATGACGCCCAGTTTTAACAATCAGGTAAGCCGTCTTTTGGCTGCAGGGTTTCCCGTCTCGGTCTTGACTGCTGTTTCTGAAACCCTCCTTCAAAAATTCAAGCGTGGAACGGGAAGTACAACGGCGGAGGATCACCGGAAGGCACACAGACCTGAGGTGGTCCCCTACATCCATAAACTCTCCCACAATCTGAAGAAGGTGGCAAGTAGGCACGGCGTGCCAATTTGTTTTTCTGCCCCTAACAAGCTGGGAAAGTTGTGCCCACGTATCTGCAACACCAGTAAACGTGGATGCCAGAAGAACCACCAACCGCCCTTCGTTAAATGTTCCACTGGAGTGGTGTATTGCATTCCCATGTCTTGTGGGATGTTTTATGTCGGCGAAACTGGTCGCTGTGTCAATGACCGTTTAGGGGAACACGCTCTAAAATTGAAAAAACGAGATGACAAATACGCACATATAGTTGCGCACGTTAGCAAGTGCACTGATTGTGTGGCCCGGTTAAAGGAGACGACGATTCTAGGAAAGAGTAGTGACATGACAGCGCGCATCAGTTTGGAAGCCTACCACATCAGGAAGTTCGGTAGCAAGTGCTTCAGCACCCCTTCCCTTGCTCTCTTTGACGCTGAATTTTATCTTCTGGATGCGGCTATCGGGGGTTCAGATTAGAAAGAAAAATAATTGTTTGCGTCTTGTTGCGCTTGGTTGGCTGTATTGCGCTTGCGTTGTTGGCACGATGTTACCCTTGTTAAGTTTCCCCTTTCCCTTGCTTCACTCTGGCATATATAAGGTGTGCTATCCTTCACAATAAAACCAGTTGTTAGTCAGCACCTGTGTGTCCATGTCTCCCTTCTTGTGGTCGTCTGTTTGCGCTGTTACCCAAAGTTTCAAGATGTACCAACTCGCCCAAAAAGCAGTATTGATGACGGAAGCGGTAAATCTCGAAGGTAGTGTTCACTCGGGGTGCAAAATAGCCATCGAGCTTCTTGCGTGCTGCGGTGTAGAGAGGCGTTGCGTTGCTGGAGCCATCGGTGCTTGAAACGGTAGACGCAGTTGCGGCTGCGGGAGAATCAGGTAGCGAACAGTAAATGTCATAAACTTCTTCACCAACGTAATGTAGTAGTAGGGCCGTCTTCCGGGCATCGGCTGTGATGCCGCAGGCTACGATGAAGTTTTCGAAGCGTTTCACCCACTTCAATGATTCAGTGCCGACGTTGTTGGCGTCAGTGGCACGCGCGTCGAAGAAAGGAAACGAGGGAAGCATGCTGTGCGCCATACCGCAAAGTAGAAGTTCGGTCGATGTGTGCTGATATCTTCGTTCCGTTTAAAATAGTTGCTTGGCAGCCTTCACGTAGTTCAGACGCATCCTCGTCGCCATTGTAACGTGCCGTAGTTTTAGTAATACGACTGATTACGACCGATTGTGTCGGGAACGCACACGGGTTTATTTGTGCTACATCGCAGCCATCTTGGAAGCTCCCTTGCTGTCTATCAGACTACCAGGGTTGCCTTCCTACATTACAAAAGGTGCTATGCATGGACACTACAGATATATTGATAAGAACAAGGAAATTTAAAAGAATCACGCAGACCACACACAAACTGCGTGAATCTGCAGACGCTGCAGAAGGCATGTAACTTCAGCCTTAGCTACATGCAGCTTGCTTGAGTTAATTACAGATGAGATAACGTAAACGATCATATTATGGTATATTACTATATATGTGCCATCATGTAAATCAGAACAAAACAAATAGTTTCATAAAAGCTTCGCGATGCATATTTGACGGGCCGAACAAACACGTAAACAATCACTCGATCAGTTACTTTTTTTTTCTTGTGTGGAGCGGCGCGAAATTTCCGCATAATGGCAAACCTTGAAAGAATTCGTGTACTATTTTACGCGTTATACATACCACTACAATGAGTACACTTAAACAATTGTAACATACTAGCTGTTGTCTTCGCAAGAAATTGTCACATACGCTATAGCAGCCCGCTACAGAAGAGCAGGAGCACACATTCGAACGCCGCCCAGTCACCCGCCGAGTAGCAGACGATGATGATGATGATTTATTGGCATCCCCTTTGAAACGGGGCGGCGACAAATAGTCACCTAGCCTGCTTGATTTAATGAGGTATACTATACATGTTCTTTATTAGCCTTTTTGTATGCCTTTCATTATTTTTCTTTTTCAAAAATTTACCTTGTACCGCTGCCTATGATTTTAAGAGATCAGGTCGTATCCATCTTTTCCCTGCTTTTTTTACACCAGTACTCTAATCGTCTCTTGCTGTTCTTTACGACTGATCTGTTGATGTTTCCTTCCACTTTAAACCCAAGCGCTTCTGGGAGTTGCACGTTAGCTACGGTTCTCGCTGGGTGGATCCCGTCGCATTTCATCAGGATGTGCTGAGTGTCTGCTGAGTGTCTGATGTGCTGAGTGTCTGCTGAGTGTCTACACATATCTCATCTAGTTCTGAATATTTGTTCCGATATGTTTTCGTCTTTAGGCAACCGGCTCGAGCCTCAAATAGCAAGGCACTGCCCTTTGTGTTATCGTACAAATTTTCCCTTCTAATTTCTTTCTTCTCATTCTTGTAAATCTCCATTATCCTTTTTGTTTCCATTCTTTGCATCCAATTCACGGTCTCTATTTCTTTCACTTTCTTTCTGATGACTCCTGGTTGTCTATGTACCGTTTCGATTATCCTGTACTTGGTTGTCAACTTCCTTGTCCTCTTCCTCCATTCTGTGTCCACACTTTTCATGTAGAGAGACTTGTGCACTTTAGCTGCCCATTTCTTTTCATCCATGTTCCTGAGCCTTTCTTCAAAACTAATTTTGCTCTGTGCTTCTCTGACTTCAAAAGAGGCCCAACCCATGTCACCCTGCACTGCCTCATTTGTGGTATTACCGTGGGCTCCCAAAGCCAACCGGCCTACTGATCTTTGGTTAACTTCCAAACCCGCCAATATATCCGATTTTAAGCATATAATGGCATTTGCGAATGTTAGCGTTGGCACCATTGCTCCTTTCCAGATTCCACGCACCACCCACAGCGCTCTGTGTTTCATTATTGCTGCTTTCCGCTTCCCCTTTATTTTCAGATTATCTTGGTGGTTGTTTGAGTAATTCTTTCCTTCGTTTATGTGTACGCCGAGGTACTTATATTGCTTCACTATGGGTATTACTTGCTGTTGAATTGACACCACGAAGTTACTCGTGTGTTGATTAAAGGTCATAATTCCTGATTTCTCTGTGCTAAACTTAAGGCCTAGATTTGTCGCTGCATTTCCACAGATATTCGCAAGTATCTGTAAATATTTTTTATTGTGCGCTAGTAGCACAATGTCGCCTGCGTATATCAGTACAGGGACCTTCTGTTGCACCATTTGTCCATTATGCTAGTAGGATAAATCAAAACCTAATTCGCTGTTTTCCAGTCGTCTTTCTATACCCTTGACGTAAAGCGTGAACAACAATGGTGACAGAGGGCATCCTTGCTTCAATCCTTCGTGAATTCGCACCATTTCATTTCCTTTTCTGCCTTCCCATACCACTTGTACTTGGTTGTCTCTATATATCTCCCTCAGCAGCTCCACGAAATCGTCACGAAATCATCAGACGAACAGGTTATAAAAGCGCCACCTACGGCCACCGGTTGAACGAAAGTGGGCGCAAGCGGCTCCCATAGAAGCCGGATATCTGTGCAGGTCTGGAGTTCGAGTAGGTCGTGGTACTCACATATGCATATTTTCGAGCGGATGTACTATGCCTGTTTTGACTAGCAGCGATATTTTCGCCCTCTGTGGCTATTTGGTGAACTCTAGAGTGTGCGGGGTAGAGTGTACTAGAATACGGTTGAGTGGGACGAGCGGCTGGGGCGGCGCATGCTTTGCAGTGAGGCACCCGACGTGGAAAAAATACTGTGGTGGCGCTGCGATCGAAGTGGATTTAAAGTGGATTGGGCTGCATGAAGGTCGCGCCGTTGGAAACTGCTGGCAATGCTGCTAGCAGGGTCATTCGTACTACTTCGCGCGCTGGTATTTGGGTTCAGACCACTCAAATGGTGTTCATAATTGCATATGACATGTATTTATTCTGTAAGAATAGATTTCTTTCTTTCTCTTCATTTTATTTTTTTAATGCCGCTTGGTGATTGCGCATGCATTGCGCCGCAGTATCGCTTTGGAGAACAAGTATTTTGTAGCGTGAGCTACACTGGCCGAAGTTGAGCAGTTTCGCGTGGCTCCTGGAGAGCCGTGCTGCGCATGCGTGAGGAGCAGTTACGTCACACGGCGCACAGCTGGAGCGCCGATGCCACCGCCGCGTGCGCGACTCCCCGGTATCGCTACTACACTGTATCCCCGGTCTGCGCATTCCAGAGGAGTGACGTCATAGCCGCGGCAGACGCACTGGCGCCGGCGCGTGCCCAGCTGTGCGCCTCCGTTGCGCAGTAGCCAAGTCTGACGCCGCGCCGGAGCCGCTTGATAGCGCCTCTCATTTTGTGCGCATGCGAGGAGGTATCAGTGGGTATGTTTGCCAGTGTGGTATAGCCAGGGGGATGAATCTTCCTATAGCTCCCATTGGTTCTCGTATAGCAGACGCTCAGTCGACGCTAGCGCCAAGGCGCACTTCAGTTAGGCCCTAGCGGACGAATAACAGTACTACGGCAGCGAAAAAAAAAAAAGAAATGCAGCACGATTTTTTTTCTCTCCTTCGCTATAGCACTTTTTTTTTCCTTTTCTCATTATAATGTTGCTCCGCTCGCTTCTCCTTTCCCTCATGACTTACTATCCTCCTCGCATGTCTCGCCTCCCCTCCCCTCAAGCTTCGCGCAGTGCTTTTTTTTTTATTTCTTTTGTTGTCCGCAGCGCGGTCTTTTTTTTTTTTTTTTTTTTTTTTTGTCGCGGGCGTTATGAGACGCACCGCCGGACCGATGCGCGCGCCTCTCCTGTCCGGCCGTGCCAGGCGTAGTGGTTGTGGTAAAAAGTTTAATTCGCCAACAGAGAATGATTTATGAGATTACATGCGGGAAGTCTTGATGGCTTCGTGAGGTGGCCGTCAGACCGTGTCTTATGTCGACTTCTAAAGCCCAGGTCACGGCCCGCAGTTGAACCGCAGGTTCCGAGCTGGTCACCGCAGCCTCCCACTGCTCTCGGTTGCCATTCGGCTCTAGGTTTGAGCTCAGGGTGTTCGTGCAAGACATGTGCTAAATCGACTTTTTCGGCCTCGCATAGCGTACATTCGGGGGAGTATATCCCTGCGTAGACTATGGATAGTTTGTACGGGTTGGGGAAGGTGTGTGTTTGGAGTTGCCTCCACATTGCCTGCTGAGTTTTGGTTAAGGATTTGTCAGGGGGTGGGTATTCGAGTCTTTTGTTTTTATAGTACTGCGTAATTTCGTGGTAGGTTATCATGCGCTCTTTTGCTCCTCGCAGGATCTGTTGGCTCACTGCCCGGTTGACGAGTCCTCGGGCGAAATTTTTAGCCGCTTCGTTCCTGGAATGGGACAAGTGCGCAGGGATCCAGATGATTTTGATCTGGCGGGGCATGAAATGTGTTTTCTTCAGGATTAATTTTGTAGCGCCGGTTCGTGGATTCTGCTTTCGGCAAAATACGCACTGCCGTCTTGGAGTCGCAGAAAATGAATTTGGCTGCGGTATTTCTGATAGCTTTTGCTATCGCGCTTCTTCCGCGTGCCTTCCACAAATGGTGAGCGCGGTGATTGGTTTGAGGTCGTTTCCTACCACCCCTGCGGAGAAAGTGTCCCGTTATACGAGTTCGGCTACGTCTACGTAGACCGCCTCCTCGTGGTTTGCGTAGTGTTTCTGGAGTGCTTTGGCCCGGGCCTGTCTCCATTTGCTGTGATACTCCGGGTGCATGTTCTTTGAGATTGGGTCGACCCTGAGGCGACTGAAGATGTCTCTGGGTATCGGTTCGACGTTTGTTTGAGTGCTCTCGTACGGGATGTTAAGTTTCCTTAGGATGTGTCTTCCCGCAGGTGTCTTGGTTAATCTTTTGTATTGGGCTGTTCTGCGTGCTTCAACTAGTTCGTCGAGCGTCTTGTGGATGCCCATTTTCAGGAGTCTCTCGGTCGATGTGTATCTCAGCAGGTGGAGCGCCGCCTTGTAGGTTTGTTTTATGAGGCAGTTTACCTTTCCTTCTCCGCTTTATACAGGTTGAGATATGGGAGGGAGTACACGAAACGGCTGAGTACGAAAGCCTGGATTAGACGCCTAAGATCTGCTTCCTTCATCCCAAAGTGTTTGTTGGCGATGCGTCGGATCAAACGGTTGGTTTTGTTCACGCATGCCGTAAGTTTGTTGATAGTCACTGGGTTTTTGCCAGGCGTTATTCCGTGCATTCGCGCTTGTGCGCAGTGGGTTCTTTTTGTGTTTTCATGCACGCAATCCTGTTCATTATTACGATCACGCTAGCCATACGCGGAAAGTTTTCATTTTTACGGGGGGGGGGGGGGGCTCATCATGCAGCGTTCCGAACCCCCCCCCCCCTCCATGTATGCACACATCGACCCACCCACCCACACACACACACACACACACACACACACACACACATATATATATATATATATATATATATATATATATTCCCTTTAATAACCTGCAGTCACACTGGCAACTTCGTGTGACCTCGAAAGATAGACAATTCAGTTTTACAGCCTGAGTCCCCTCGCACCGCCAAGAGAATGGTGTCTTGTGGTTGAGCCATGCGGCAAGCGGATTCAGTTAAACACGAAGGCACTTTTTCCGCGCTCCAAGTGTTGCAGATCGCAGAGCCTAAGTTAAGAGACAGGGGTAATTCGATATCGCTGGCAAAGGCCGTCCTGTAGTGGAAATAAAAAAAATATGCAGATGATGATGATGAGTCTGATTTTCCGAGTCGCGGTGAATCGCATGGCTGTACGAACCGTTCACCCCCGCTGCCGACGTTCTTCATAATGCCAGCGTTGTGATAGCGACTGCTCGTGGTCATCCAGCGAGATAATTACAGGTTTACATGGTCCGTGCATTACACGATGTTTGTTATTTTAATTAGTAAGTAAATGTTACTACAATTCATATAGACGATATAACCAACTTACAGACTCGTGTGAGGGCCGCGCTTTTTTGCCGCAATTTTGACAAGCCTTACATGGGACCGGGCCATTTTATCTAATTTCTCCAACTACGATTATGAAATCCGCCGGTAAACCTCCGCGATCTTCTCCTCTCACCATCTATAGTCGTGTACGACTTTAGAAGGCAGCGGCATTTGCCCCACAAAGGCGGGTGCACACTAGCATCCACCAATGGGCGCGCACTCTAGACTGATGTCATGAGCCGGACGGCCGGTGACCCAGTCGACGGAGGACATGGCAGCACGTGCTTCGAGCTGGGCCGAGTCGCGTCAGCGGGACTATTTCTTTACTCGCAGTGGCAATCGGCTAATGCGTTTCAGTGATCAGGACGGGGCGCCTCTCCTGTCTTAAGTTGTAACCGACTTTTTTTATATAGGTGCGACGCGTGAAAGTACGCTGCGCGGGAAAATTCGCAGTGGAGCGCGGTAGGAATCAGCACTGAACGCGATTGCTTCGTGGTTGGATTTTTAAAAAAATATGTGCTTTCAAGTTGGGGGGTGCGGCTCGTACACAGATTTAGACGGGATCTTCCTTCACGTAATTGTCTTATGCTTCGCTATCACTAATACTGCTTCGCCTTTCCGGCGGAACTGCAGCCTCTTTTTCTTTCTTTTTTTAATTCTGAGTCCTAGTAAAACCTGCTGCGCATGACTGCTATTGATTTTGATTTCGAGTGAATCCGATTTCGCCTCACTTGGGTTACTAAGTTAATTATATATATTTATGATCTCTGCATGCACGTTGCAAAGTTTCCATCCCCAATAAATGTTGTAAATTATTATGTTTTTTTTTTCTTTTCATGAGTCGCTAGCATTACCTACTGGAAAGAGAAGCAATGCTGAGACACATATCACTTACGTGCATTTCACACACCGTTGATAAAAGAATCTACTGAAGGGGTCACTGAAGTCTGCAGGTCTTTTTCAGTGTCAAAAAATGGCGCAAAGCAATTTGTAGCAAGTCGAACATACAGCAACATATTCATTCTCTAGACATAGGCTATCCATATCATTAGAAATAATTGTTAGTTGGCTACCTCTTTCTCTTTAAAAATATAATAACGTTTGTCCTGTGTACACATTGAAATATAATGTCTGTGCATGGTGCTCACACTAGAAATTAAAATAATATGTTGAAGTGAAAAAATACGGATGAGGTATAGCCGCCGTTGGTGCTTCTAATGCGCTTGTTTTCCTATTATCAGGATTTTCAGTGTGAGCGGAGGAAGCGGGTAGAAAGGTTGAAAAACGTTTAATTGGCGAAATTACAAACGGCTTTCATTGTCTGAGGCTGAAAAAACTCCGGCTCCCCGCTCTTCTCTCGCAAAAACGTCCAACGACTCTCAAGGTTGCTTGACCTCGTGTCTGAATAAAGCTATGTTTAGAGCTGAAGCTCACATCAGAAATAAAGCGAAAGTATGAATAAAAGCCGTGCACGTCCGCGTCAACAATGATGCAGTTAGCTTTTAGCGACCATGACGTTTAAAGGAAAAAGGTAGAGGCAACTCAAAAGAAACCATAAACAATTCGGGTAACAGGACTATGGTAATTTTACGACACGGGCGGTTCGGGAATTCAGCATCGCCGGGGGGGGGTCGGGACTCCAGAGGGGGCTCGAGCCCCGGAGCCCCCCGTAGTCGGAGCCTATGATCAACAGCATCGCATCGTGCCACGGGTCAAGGGATGTGACATGTGCGCCATGTTGTCTGGATACCTGCGAGTTTACTCTTCGGTACACGTTATGCGCACGTTATGACGCACGTTATGGAGCCGCTTCTCCAGCTTACGCTGAGACTGTGCTGCGCAGGCCTGTGACTTTTTATTGCGATAGCCATTAGATGCATTTCTGCCGTCGCCGTGATGTTCCGTAAAACGCCGAAGGACGATAACATCTTCATCGCGCCGTATGTTTGTGTGATAGTGAAAGCGTGCGAGGATGAGGCCACAATGGCGGCTCAATCGCGCGCGCAAGGGAGGAAAGCGAGCAGAAAAGCGCAGTCTTCTGTCGCGCGCAAGGCACCGGGAGGAGCGAGCGAGCGAGCGAGCGAGGGGCATTCTACTCTGGCGGCTACTGCGTATGGCGCAGCCATACGCGCGTATCTTAAAAACTATCTGCGACGGGACCAGAATCCGCCGTGCACTGTGTTTTCGCCGCTTACAGTTCGCGTTGAAGCGAGAGGCAGCACGAAGGTCAATTCGCTCGCTGCTGCTGCCGCGCTTCCTCACTCCAGCGTTTTGACCGCGAGAGTGCGCGGTCATCGAGTGAGATGTGCTCATGTTTGCTGTTTGCTTGTGCGTTCATGACGACGTGCTTGTTAATTTAGTTAGTAAGCGAATGTTTAAAAGTTTATACAGCCGATAAAACTACTATACTTATTCATATAGCTGTCTACTAATTTCCTATCGCAATCAGTGCTTCAGAACTGTGTGCTTCGCAATCAGTGCAATCAGAACTGTGCGCTTGAGCACACAGTTCAAACACTTATTATGCAAACACAAATACTACAATGGAATGTCAGAGGACTTCTCCATAACCTCGACAATATCAGGAGACTCCTCTGTAAATACAATCCAAAAGTGCTGTGTGTTCAAGATGCACTTGAAGCCTACATATACAAACTTTCTCCTGAAATATACAATTTTTTTTAAAAAGATCGTGATGATGCTAACGCCTCGTACGGTGGTGTAGCCTTCATAGTTGACAAGTGCATAGCATGTCGCCGTTTTGAACTTCGGACACCACTTGAGGCCATGTCAGCACAACCAATCTTAATCAGCAAGTTATCATCTGCATGCTATTACTTGCCACCTAATCAACAACTCAAAAAGACTGATTTCTATACTATAGCCTGTTGGCTCAGTTTCTCAACCCTACATAATCGTGGGTGATTTCAGTGCCCACAACAGTCTCTGGGGAAATTCCCGGTGTGACACCAGGGGACGACTCATCGAAAATTTTCTCTTAAAACTCCTGGTGCATGCCTTTTTATTAAAAAAAAAGAACCTAAACATTTTAAATTCATGTGTAATTCGTACTCATCTATTCATTTGACCATTGATTATGCCTTAGGAATTCCTGGAATGGGAGGTAATCAAAAATCGATTCGAGAGTGACAATTTCCACATGATCAACCTAGTAGAGTAAGATGCATATCCACCACATACTCTTTGATGCAAGATAACATCGGCTTACTGGTAGCTGTTTAATGAATCAACATGCATAATTTTTGCATTGATCACGCAGTAGCCTATTTTACTGCTTTTATAATCGACGCAGCAGAAAAGTGCATTCCACCAACAATTGGACATTCAAGACCGAGTTCCCTGGTGGCATGATGAGTGCAGAGGTTCGCGAAAAAACAAAACAAAATAAAGTCCTGTGTCAAAATAAAATCCTACTGACACAGTGGGGCAACACTGCATCGATAACTGCCTGCAGAAAATCTGAGTTCAAACACAATAAATCGCAGGAAGGCAGACACGATGGCAAGCAAGGGCAAGCTGGAGAAGGTTTCTGTGGCATAATTTTTTCTAACTTCTTTCTAATTTCATGGTTTCCCCATTTTTATTACTGCTTCCTCAGTTTTTCCAATGTTATAATTTAAAATTGCATTTTCTGCGAGTCAATCAGCTCTGAAAGCTCAGTAAACTCTACCAGATTTCCGGGATTTGAGACTTTTATCATCTGTCATCTCTTTATTAGGTCCTTTGTTGCTTATGGGTGCATGCTTGCCTATTTCCTCTCTTGTTGCCCTAAACCCGAGATCAGGTGCAGCCTTTGAAGTTATTTCCATTAATGTCAGAATAATAATGGCAGCCTCTAGAGGCTGTACAGAAGCATACGTTTATCTAGGTCAATTACAGGGGACCCTGATCCTGAGAAGGAAATTTACAGAAGAATAAAAATGGGTTGGAGGGCATATGGCAGGCATTGTCAAATCCTGACTGGGAGCTTACCACTGTCGTCGAAAACAAAAGTGTACAATCATTGCATTTTACCGATGCCAACACATTGGGCGGAAACTGCGAGGTTAACAAAGAAGCTGAAGAATAAGTTAAGGACCGCACAAAGATCGATGGAGCCAAAATGTTAGGCCCAACTTTAAGAGACAGAAAGAGAGCAGTGTGGAGCAGAGAGCAAACTGGGATAGCCAAAATTCTAATGGACATTAAGAGAAAAAAATAGAGCTGGGCAGGCCATGTAATGCATAGGACGGATAACTGGTGGACTATTTGTTACAGAATGGGCGCCAAAAGAATGGAGGCGCAGTCAAGGACAGCAGAAAACAAGGTGGGGTAATGAAATTGGGAAATTTTCAGGTGGAAATTGGAATCATCTAGCGCAATACGGGGTAAATGGAGATCGCAGGGAGAGGTCTTCATCCTGTAGTGGACATAAAAATAGGCTGATGATTATGATTAACCACTTCTTTGCTACCCTTTTCAGAATGGAGGAGTCCAGTCTAGTGCTCGCAAAATCTCCTACCATATTGGCTGCTTTTTCCTGACTGTTCATTTTGTTTCTCTCTTCAAATCAAGTAAACTCCTGGATCTCACTAGCTTGTCATCACTGCCCTCTACCCTGCCCAACACCTTTACATCCAGCACAATGCCAGGATCAGTACAAAGCATGAAGTCTCTTTCAATTATTTCTCCATTTGGGCTTTGCCATGTCCACTTGCAATTACTGTGTTTCCGGAAGAAAGCGTTTGTTTCATCAAAGTCTACCAGCACATATCTTTGACTACTTATATAATCAATTCTAAAGTTACCAATTCCGTACTCTGATTAGTGAAACTTCATTAATTAGCTAATGTCACATGGCAATTTTTTTCTTGTCATGCAAGTAATGTCTGATTCTTCAACAATCCAGCTAATATGTGAAAGAATTGTGCTCTCTGCAAAAGAATATTTTTTATTAAGTATGTTTTCACTAAAGATGATCACTGGGAACTTATGTTCTCTATGCCGTTCAATCCATGTCTCACTCCTAGAGGAGATGTCTGATGGCAAGATCTTTTTCCCAAGGGGTTCAGAGGTACAAAGCATGCTGGCAACAGTGGGGAGGTCCTCATCTGCTGCTGCACAGGTGGTTTTACTTTCAATGTGTCACGACAGTATGTATCCCGAGATGGAAAAGCCCATTTGCACCTCAGCAACTAAGACTTGTGCCTAACAAGGTACATACAGTCGACGTCCGATTTCCCGGACCCTCAAGGGACCGCGAAAACGTCCGGGAAATCGGGCAGTCCGGAAAAACGAATGCACGTGAAAACGCACCTTTTGGTAGGTATTTTTCGCTGACGGAGAGGGTCACGGCCGGAGTACAAGATTCTCATTGCTATTCAGCCAATGCATCGTTTAGGTGGCTCTGAAAAGAGCCGTTAAAAAAAAAAAAAAAAAATACGACGTGGCCGGCGCTACCTCATAGGTCAGCACTTGGGCGCAAAGAAGTCGCTTATTTTATTTTGCACGGTCCGCTTGCCCGCGATCATGTCTGCCTCAATTTCAGTCAACGTCATGTTGCCGCTGTACACCGATGACAGTGTCATCAGTGCTCGCGTCAACTCCGAGCTCGTTGGCTGTGTAGGAGCTGGCTCTTCGTTCTCGGTGTCGGAGTCGTCGGAATCCTCCGTAACTTGACGAATGATTTCGTCATCGGTCAACTCCGCACATAGCTCGAGGTCTTTGTCAGCGTCGGCGAAGCCCTCAAAGGTTATCCCGGCTGGAATCGACACGCCGGCAGCGCGCAGATCGTCGAAGGCAACGTCCGCGGATGGCAGTTCGTCCACGGAGGGCAGTTCGCGGTTGGCAGTTCGTTCGAAGGCGCGGACGAAGACGAAGGAGCAGTCGGTGCCATCGCTGTAAACGGCGAATCCGCTCGACGAAAAGCGCAGCACGAAACAGCTAGGAACTCGGTGGATGCTGAAGGTCGGGAAACGTGATCACTGAAGATAGCGCGCAGCAGCAAACGATCAACCGCAGACACGACCGCAGAGCTGGCAGAGCTGACAAAACAACACGCGAACGAACACAGTGAGGTTTGGCTTGGCTAAGCTACGGCTGGCAACGGATTGACACGTGCGGTTTCGAGGTTACGGCAGCCGCGGCGCGGTGCGGCGGTGCTGCTGGCCATAAAGCCCCTTGATGTTAGAAAGTAGCGACACGCTTTGATCTACGCCGCCACACCCTCGCCGGCGCGGTCAACCTCCTCCTTTTCTCCCCCTCTTTCGCGGAGGCAGCGCATCCGCCACGCTGAATGGCTGCGGCGCGCGAGACTACCCGGTCAGGTGACCCTGACGTCACGAAAACTGCGCGGAACTTGCTTTCGCGCGCCTTTGGTTTCTCCCGCTCGCCATGAGCAGTCCAAGTAGTGGTCGCCCTGCCGCTCCGAACGTGTGTTTCCCAAGTTTTTCAATCCTTTCGTAGGAATCTGAGCTTCGTTTTCAGTGAAAATGCCTTGCTGCTGCGCGTTTCAATGCAGCAGCAGGTCAGAGAAAGGGCAAGCCTTATTTTATATCCCCCGAGGTGAACGGAATGTCGTGCGTCGGAAGCAGTGGCTCCATAACATCTGGAGAAGGGATTTCGCCCCTTCTAAGCACGCCGTTCTTTGCGAGGCGAATGTTGCAGCTTTCCTCATATTTGCGGATGAAGTTGCATGAAGATTTTAATGCTCTTCGCATAGCCGGACTCTTCGTTCAGTTCAATACAGAGCACCGATAACTGTGCATATTGTTTTTTTCTTGAAGTGAGTCGGCTGAAATTTTTGTTGACTCTTCGACCCGTGACAAAGCTTTTTGTGTTTTCGCGCGTGCGTTAGTTTTCAAATGTATGTAATTTGTGAGCTAATGCCTGTAACTCATATTTTGTAGTTGTGTGCGTGTGTGTGTGCGTGTTTGTGTATGTGCGTGCGTGTGTGTAGTGTGTGCGCGCGCGCGCGTGTGTGTGTGTGTGCGTGTGATCCTTGCGCCTGATACTTGTGAAGCCAAGGAACTATTTTACTCTTATTGGGTGCTTATTGTATCTTTGCAAAGTTTCAATACTGCGAGCATTTCTTTTTCTTTACGTACTTTATGTTGCGAAGGCATGAACCGCAATATATATGTAGATAAGTGGTATTATGTATTATTCGCGCATGCTCATTAAGTACAAGCCACGCGCTTCTGATAATCTCCCTCGATTCTGATTAACTTGCCATCTTGAAGTCTGTAAGTTAATTATTAAGTGCCAGTCTTAGCAGTTTCCGTGTAAGCAATCAGCCTTTTGTTGTTGTTGTTGTTGTTTTTGAGAGAGAGACTTAGGTTACTCCCACAGGTGATGGAATGTAATTTCTCGTCGTTTCATAGTGACGGAATACAGGCGCGTGTGTAAAGTTCTATGTTGGCTGTTTCGCAAACACAGCACGTATTTTGCACAGTGGCATTGGTACAAAGGCTTTTGGCCCACTCATTTTGGCGAATTCACTTTCAGTAAACTATCACATTTCTTCTTGGTTACCTTCTCTGAGCATTTTAAGAGCGAATATTGTGAACCAAATTCTAGTTTATACTCTAGGCTGCTTATATTGTATGCACCCAATACACCTCCGCGTTACGGACTATCCAAGTGGCGACGTAGAGGTAAACAGCTCAGCCACTGCTTGGTACTCATTTTTTCGGAGCGCTTCCGCTTCTATTTATCGAATTGTCCTCAAAAAAAAAATGTCACGACGTTCTATCGGAAACGGACTTTCGTCATGACAGTTTCACAAGGGATAAATTCCCATACAACGCTTGAAAGGGCCGAATAAACAAGCGCGCGCATTGATTCTAATGCGGCTGCAGCGAGCCACTGGAGGGTTCAGCGCCGCGCCGGGCCGGTGAGGGGGAGAAATCCGAGGAGAATTGAGGAGGAAAGCGCGCGCGGGGGGGAGAGTGTCGCTACTTTCTAACATCAAGGGGCTTTAGCTGGCCACACCTGCGATGCGAGTATGGTGGGTTCGAGGATATAAAAACAGCCAAAATGGCGGCGTCGGTGGTGACTTTCGGTCGGCGGTTAACAGTAAAAAGTCCGGGAAATCGGATGGCGAAGGCTATAAGCGTCCGGAATTTCGGACTTTTTAATACATTGACTCTATGGGGAACTTGACGGTGCCACAGATGAGTCCGGGAAATCAGGCATGTCCGGAATTTCGGGCGTCCGGGAAATCGGACGTCGACTGTATATCTCTCAGTAGCAGACTCTTGAGAACCATGGATCATGTGATCTTCTATCTCCTTGACATCACTTTCTTTTGATTTTGTTTCTCTGCCTCTGAGCTGTGGTAGATTGTAGATAGCCACCTCTCGAGGGTGCTAGGACACTCCACTTGCCAGTCTGTGAGTGGCCTCAATGTATGCCGTACCACTGCGAGCCCTGGAACACATTTAGTTCGAACTGTGATTCCCTTTTGGCCTTACATCAGGCTACACATGTTCTTAGTTCTGGGTGAACCAAGAATGGCATGAATTGCTTCGGAGCTGCCAGCATGTGTCCTATGTGCAGTCCCAATTTGGTGGTCTTTAAGGATCTAATAGATAATGAAATTAATGGCTAGTAGCTCAGTAGCAGTGAGTATTTTTTTGATGTAGCAGGTTTGGTGTAATAACGGGCACATTCAGTTTTCGTCATGATGGTGTTAATGTGTGGAGTCCAGTGTGCAGCATCCCAACAGGCCCTGTTGATGGCTGGTTAAGTGCGCTGGTGATTGTGGCATACTGTGGGCCACAGGTCTGGGCTTTTGTTATCTTGCTAAGTGGTCTTCCACAGCAGGTAAGTCTTGACACAAAGGTACCTGTGGTGACATGACTTCCAATATAGCAACCATTGTGGAGTCAACAAAAGAGTTGGAGGCACTCTCCCCAATATCTAAGAAATGGTAGAGGTCCCAAACTTTTTTGCCACCGGCTTATATTATCTCTTGCTGTGGCCTGCGCAAGACATGTTCCGGGGAAAAGTGGCAGGAGAAGATGTCATCCCAGTCGACTAATCAAAGATGATATTATACTTGAAAAGCTTGCGATGCAATGCCTCAAGACTTCAAATATACCAGAGACTTGCAAGAAAGCCAACATTATACTAATTAATACTAAGTGATATGTTAAAGAATTAAAGAATTATAGGTCCATTAGCTTGCCTTCAGTATTGTACAAAATGTTCAGCAAGGTAATTTCCAAAATAATATGGCAACACTTGCCTTCAATCAACCAAGAGAACAGGCTGGCTTCAGGAAGGGGTATTCTACAATGGATCATATCCATGCCATCAATCAAGCAATTGAGAAATCTTCGGAATAACACCAAGCTCTCTATGCGACTTTCATGGATTATGAAAAAGCATTCAATTAAGTAGAGATACCAGAAGTCATAATGGCATTGCACAATCAAGGAGTACAGGAAGCATACGTGAATATCCTAGCAAATATCTCCACAGCTACATCAATTCTCCACAGGTAAAGCGGAATAATACCGATTACGAAAGGGGTCAGGCAAGCAGACACAATTTCTCCAATGCTATTCATTGCATGCTTAGAAGAAGTATTCGAGCGGTTATATATAGACATAGAAGGATAAGGGGAGTGAAGGGCAATGAAGAATCTCTCGGCAACCTACGGTTTGCAGATGGCACTGTCCTGTTCAGCAACGCTGGGGTAAATTGCAACATATGATTGAGGACCTTAGCTGAGAAAGTGTAAGAGTAGGGTTGAAGATTAATATGCAGAAGATGAAGGTAATGTTCAATAGGCTTGCAAGAGAACAAGAACTCGTGATTGGCAGTAGGCCTCTAGAATCTGTGCCAGAGTACGTTTATCTAGGTCAATTACTCATAGGGGATCCCATTCATGAGAAAATTTCCACACAAAGAATAAAAATGGGTTGGAATGCCTATGGTAGGCATTACCAAATCATGACTGGCAGCTATTCTTAAGAAAATCATACAATCATTGCTTTCTACCGGTACTAACATGAGGCAGAAACATGGATGCTAACAAAGAAGCTCGAGAAGAAATTAAGGACCATGCAACGGAGTGATGGAACGAGAAATGTTAGGCATAACGTTAAGAGACAGGATGTGATGATGATGATCGTTGGAGTTTATTGGCACAAGGGCCAGATGTCGCCAAAGAGCGCCAAGGCGATGATAATGACTTGTCAGTGGTACATGAATGGTGAATTATAAGGTGTTGATAAAACAGATGTGGCATGGCTGTAAAGAGGCCAAAAATGGTCGCTGTAAAGTGCGTAAACTCTATAGGTACCAAGATTATAGCAATGACTAATGAAGTGTGCTATGAATACGAGAGATGCATTGTGAAAGATTGATGATATACTAAAATATGTCAGAGGCGAAAATTTTCAAAAACACTAATGCCTTAACAGAGCCTAACAGCTACAGCATCCCATGCGCAGACTGTGATCGAAGTTACGTCGACGTGACAGGCAATTTTCAGCAAAGACTAAAGCAGCACATGTATGATGTAAGAAAGAAGCACGTAACTTCAAATGCTCTGGCCAAACACGCAGAAGCGACTCGTCATAAAATAGACTGCGACAATGCAAAGATAATAGGAAAAGAAAAGAACCTGACTTCTCGGATTTTGCTTGAATCCCTAACAATTCAGACCACCGAACACACACTTAATCGCAACGACGGCAACTTTCCCCACGTGTACACACGTTGCTTACGTCACATCTTAAAACCTACATAGCCAGACCATTTCCGCCTTCACCTTCATTGTGAACAAGGCTCCCGTGCGGGAGCCGAAATGTGTTATTATATATTTTTAAACTTTCGTGGTCACTGTCCGTTTTAATTGTTGTCATGCACATTCCCGACCAGACGGGTTTTCGTCCAACTCTTGACTTCCTTAACAGAGCCCTTGAAATGCAAGGGCCTGGAGGCATGTGCTATACTGAACTACTATCACAGCGGCATCCTCTGGAGAGAGGACGCACTACGTACTTATTGGGCTGATAACATACAAGACAACATCGTTCAAAAAAGCGAGGACTGCTTTGATATTAAAAAGCGGTTCTTTACCCAGAAACATAGCAGGATGGAGATGAACACAATAGCGGTATGCGAGAGGAAAGTGTTTGTTCCTCTCTCTTTCAGCTTCCTGACACTCCAGGAGGACGTGGAGGACGGTGAGCCTCTCGCCACATCTACCACAGATTGGAGGATCATTACCAATCAATAGAAAATTGGGAGTACCATATGTGTGTCCATTCTGAGACGACAGAATAGCACATCAGTTAGCCGTGTTTTCGATGCAGAGGGCCAGAAACCTAACTGTGGCTTAATCAAGTGAAGCTTATTATTTGTTTCCGCATCCCACAAGCGTTGCCAGTGGCTTCGCAGTTTCTTATGCAAAAAAGGTTTCAAATCTGTTACAGGTACAGCAGCTGTAGGATTAATATCGTGTGAAGTTATTGACGTGGCCATTTGGTCGGCAGGAACATTACCCTCGATGCCTCTATGCCCAGGCACCCAGCATATTATGATTTCCTGTTTAGATGCATAAACAGAGCAGATCAGTGAGTAGAGGTTGATAATTACAGGGTGTTTATATTTTTGTGGCATCATTAACGCTTTAACAACGCTTAAAGAGTCGGTAAATATTACAGCCTTTTGGAGTTTCAGTCTATCAATGTGTTGCACTACGGATAGTACTGCATAGGCCTCTGCCGTAAAGATACTTATTTGGGGATAAATTACATCGGATTCCGAGAAGGACAGACCGACTGCCGCATAGGAAATGCCAGCATGTGACTTTGATGCGTCTGTAAAATTCAGGGTAAGAGTACTTTGACTTTAGTTCTAAAAAGTGCATTTGAATGTGTGCATCTGGCGTGTGTTTTGTGACTTCAATAAACGATGTGTCACATTCAACCAGCTGCCACTGCCACGGCGGTAGCAGCTTCGCTGGAGGCATTAGGTGATGTTCAAGTAGCGGAGCACCCATTTCTTCACTGAGCTTTCTCACACGTACGAGAAGGGCTGCTTCGCTGTTGGTCGGTTATTAAATAGTGTGGCACACGTAGTATTGTTTATGGTAGAATAGGTAGGATGTGTACGGTTTGAATTTGTTTTCAGGAAATACGTAAAGCTGGCATAAGACCTCTGAAGGTGGAGCGACCACACGTTTGCTTCCACATAAAGGCTTTGTACGGGGCTTGTCCTGAAGGCCCCGGTCGTGAGGGGGATTCCTAAATGGTGAACAGGATCCAACATTTTTAAAGCACTGGGTGCAGCAGACTGGTAAACTATCGCCCCGTAGTCAAGTCGTGAGCCGACAAGGCACCTGTACAAGTTCAAAATGCATTTCCTGTCACTACCCCATGTTGTACACGACAGCAGCTTCAATAAGTTCACTGTTTTCAGGCACTTAGCCTTCAAGTATTTGATGTGTGGAACGAATGTGAGTTTCGAGTCCAATATGATGCCGAGAAACTTGTGCTCTGCGCTTACAGGTAATGTGGTACCAGAGAGCTCAATAGCAGGGTCTGGTACTATTCTTCTATTATTAGTGAAAAGGACGCATGTGCTTTTCTGTGGGCTTAACCTAAAACCGTTTTCATCAGCCCACTTAGCAACTTTATTTAAGCCATGCTGGACATGTCATTCGCAGACAGCAACGTTGCACGATTTAAAACCAATCTGCACATCATCTACAGATATACAGAGTAGAACATCAGTCGTGGAATAGCCGTGTGTAGAGAATTCATTTTCACAATAAACAGTGTGCAGCTAAGCACACCGCCTTGCGCAACACCAGTTTCCTGGGTGAAAGACCTCGACAAGGCCTGGCCCACCCTTACACGAAAGGTACGGTTAGAAAGGTAGCTTTCGATAGTACTCAACATGTTGCCGCAGATGCCTATAGTGGAAAGGTCTTGGATGATACCGAAGCGCCATGTGGTGTCATACGCTTTCTCTAAGTCAAGAAATACGGAGAGAAAGAACTGTGTATAAAGGCATCCCTGATGATTGCCTCAATGCGGACAAGGTGGTCTGTAGTCGACCTACCTTCTCTGAAGCCACATTGGTAAGGATCTAGTATGCCGTTGCTTTCTAGGACACAAATTATGCGCCGGTAGTAGTAGTAGTAAACACTTTATTTAGGTCCTGAGAAGCTAGGCAGGCGGGCCTGCTAGCCGTTGGCTAGTCCCATGTCGGAACAGAGAGGCCGTGCCTCTCCGCTCGTTCACGGGCCCTCTGGACAGCCAGGAGTTGGACGTCTTGTCTGGGATCTGTGATGGCCTTCGTCCAGTCTTCTTCTTGGTTAAAATCCTGTAACACAGGGCACTGCCAGAGCATGTGATTTAATGAGCAAAATTCAGTGCCACAATCTGGGCAGAATGGATCGATGTCGGGGTGAAGTTTGTTCAGAAAGCCCCTAGAGGGGTAGGACCCCGTCTGGAGCATGCGGAGCGTGCTAGATTGTGATCTGTTGAGCTTATTATGGGGGGAGGGAAAACTCTGCCTATCCCCTCTGTAATGTGATGTGATTTCTTGAAAAGTAACTAGAGGATCACTGTGGAAGAACTCTCCCGAACTCACCCGAGACACCATCCCGTCACGGCATATGAAACCTCGCGCACGGTCGTGGGCTATCTCATTGGGGTTCAGGTGACCCGGTAATACGTCTGATCCCATGTGTGCTGGGAACCAGACTATGTGATGAATAGTGTCTGAGGGGGGTCTGCCGTCGAGAATCCTGGCTGCCTGTTTGGCTATCAATCCCGATGCGAACGCTCTAATTGCCGCTCGGGAGTCCGTGTAAACTGTAGTGCGTGTTGTATCAAGTAATGCGAGAGCTATAGCAGCCTGCTCCGCCACGTCGACCAATGAGGTCTTTAGCGAAGCTGCCGAGAGGAGATCTCCCCTGTCATTGACTATAGCTACGGAAAACTTGTCGGAGCTCGTGTGTCGCGCCGCGTCAACAAAGGTCTTCGTTCCGGATAAGTTCTTTAGGAAAGCCCTAGCCCTTGCCAATCTTCGACCTTTATTGTGTTGTGGGTGGACGTTTCGTGGAAAAGGGTCTACAATAAAGGAATTCATCGTTTGAATATCTAGTTGCGTGGTTTCTCCCTGATTAAAACTAGGACGGAGGCCTGCCGCATCCAACAGTCTTCTGCCTGCTTTGGAGTTCGATAATCTAATAATTTGTGCTGATCTTTGCACTTCAATTAAATCCGAAGTGGTGTTGTTTTCTCCCAACTTCATGAGTTTCTCTGTGCTAGCCGTGATTGGAATACCAAGCACCTTTTTGACACTTTTGCGCATGAGCGTATCTAATTTATTTTTCTCTGTTTTGTCCAATTGAGGGCCGCAACTATGTAAATGACATGGCTCATGAGGAAAGCATGGTGAGCCCTAAGGAGTATATCCTCGCCTATGCCGCCTTTCTTGTTGGACACTCTCATAATTAATCTGAGAATGTTCTCTGTTTTCGTGGTGAGATGAGCTATAGACTTTGCGTTGCAGCCCTTCGAGTCTAATAAAAGCCCTAGAATTTTGATAGAGTCTACTCTAGGGATGGTATACCCATCCCTGGTACGAACGCTAATGGGCACCTGATCGAGTGGGGTGAGTCCCCTAGCACCTCGTCTAGCCTGTCTGTACAGCAGGAGTTCCGACTTTCCAGGCGATAGTGCAAGTCCCGTACCGTCCAGGAAAGACTCTGTAACGTCTAGAGCCTCCTGTAGAGCTTGTTCGACCGTCGCCTCCGATCCTCCGGGACACCAGATTGTAATGTCGTCAGCATATAATGCATGGCCAACATTAGCAATTGTTGCAAGGCTTTCCGACAATTTGCGCATTGTTATGTTAAACAGAAGTGGTGAGATAACTGCCCCTTGGGGTGTGCCCCTTCTTCCGAGTGTGAAAGACTCCGACACTGATTGCCTCAACTTTATGACCGCCGTCCTGCTCTCAAGGAAAGATTCAACGAAGGAGAAGAATTTAACTCCTAAGTTCAAGGCCGATATCTCCTTAAGGATGTAGTCATGTCTAATTGTGTCGAAGGCCTTGGAGAGATCTAGTGCGAGTACCCCTTTTACATCTTTGTTTTGAGAGTCTATGATCTGCGTTTTGAGCAGGAGCATGACATCCTGCGTGGAAAGCCAGGGCCTGAAACCCACCATATTGTACGGGAATAGCTCATTCCGCTCGATATGTCTCGATATCCTGTTATGCACTGCATGTTCCGCTACTTTGCTAATGCAAGAAGTAAGGGAGATAGGACGGAGGTTCTCCAAGCTAGGTGATTTACCTGGCTTGGGGATTAGGACCACTGTGGCCTTTTTCCAACTGTCCGGTACGACACCCTCCTCCCATACCCTGTTTATCTCATTCACTAAGGAATGAATGGCTTTGTCGTCCAATTTCTTTGTCCAATTTGTCGTCGTGTCTCTGGCGACCGAATTTCCCAGCCTCGTTGGGAAACGTGGGTCCGAGATTAGCGTTAGGTTTAGGTCTGTACTAGCTGCAACTAGATTGGCCCCTTTCTTTGTTCGTGCTACATAACCCCAAGCCGGGTGGGGAGCGTTGAAATCTCCAGCCACTATTAAGGGGTGCGATCTCGCGGTGGTTACGACTCTATTTAGGAGTGAGCGGAGGTTATGCTTATAAGCCGAAGGAGAGCTGTACAAGTTGAGAATGAAAATGTTACGCCGGATTTTGCCAATGGGGATGATTTCAATTAATTGTGCCTCGAGACCGGATCTCTTATCCGAGTTACAAATTTTGACTTCATGCTCTTGAAAAGAGATGTCTTTCTTGACAAACGTGGCGATACCTCTGCCATTTTCTCCCTTTTGGCTAACCGAACGGTAGCCCGATAGATTTACATTATCGCTGAGAGTTTCCTGCAAGAGCAGGACGTGCGGCATTGACGCTTGTGATTTGATGAGCTGCAGTAGAGCAGCTTTTCGCCTTAAGAAGCTTGCACAATTCCACTGCCAAATAATTATGTTTCCGGTTTGTCCCGCCATTTTGAAATCTATTAAATTAGCAAAGCCTGCAGCGAACTCGTCTTATCCGGATCCTGCTGTACTTTCTTGGCTTTTCTTATGGTGCTAGCGGTGGTTGTCTTGATTTTGCTAGAGTCTATCATTTTCATTTTAGACTCGAGGATTCCTACTCTACGTGTCAGGTGGGATATGTTCCCGTCCATGTGCTCGATAGTGCTTGATTGAATGGTTAAGGCCTCTCTCATCTGCTTGAGGGATTCCTCAATCGCCGCTAAAGACGCGAGTACGTTTGGCTCTGGCTTAGGGACCTGAGCGGGGGTCTGGTCAGTTTGCATGGCCTCTCTTTCCGTAGTCACGGGGGGAGAGAGAGCTTTGCGCTTATTCGACCCTTCTGCTTGAATCGGGATGGGTGAGTCTATGCGCCGGTTAATAATCTTTTCGAAGAGCTTGCACAGACAGCTTGTCAAAGCAATGGGTCTGTAGCTACTAGGTAAGGACGGGTCCTGGCCCTGTTTAAGTATGGGGATTACTATAGCTTCTTTCCAAGAAGATGGAAGGTAACCAGTGCCCCACATGACATTAAAAATAGAAAGGAGTGTCTTTTGTGTTTCAGGGTGTAGGTGCTTGATGATTTCATAGATGATATGGTCAGCACCTGGTGCCGAACCGTTGCAACAAGCAAGAGAAGCTTTAAGTTCAGCTAAACTAAACGGGCAGTTATAATGTTCGTTTCGGGCACATTTCCGATCAAGGGGCTGTCGCTCTGCGTGCTCTTTGAAACCTCAGGAATGTTTGTGTGTAATGAGATGCACTGGAAACATATTCAAAGTATTCGCCCAGACAATCTGCCTGATCCTCCAGGCAATCTCCTAGGATACTCACTAAGGGTGGCGGGTTCGGCTCACGACCCGTTAATTTATTCACCCTATTCCATACTTTGGCCTCGTCTGTGTAAGAGTTTATACCAGAAATGTACCTCTCCCAACTCTCTCTCTTTGTATGTCGACATGTCCTTCTGCCTTGCGATTTAACCTGCTTGAAATTAATAAGGTTTTCGGCAGTAGGAGAATCGCGAAGCAATCCCCAAGCTTTGTTTTGATTTTTGCGTGCTTTATGACATTCTTCGTTCCACCAAGGAATGTGGCACTTCTTAGTCAGTCCGTTAGTTTGTTTAATACATTTCGTAGCAGCGTCAATAATAAAACCTGTTAGATATGTTACGGCCTCATCTACGTTAAGAGTAAGAATGTCATCACGGCCTAAGTGTGTCAGCTCTCGGAACAGTTCCCACTTGGCCGAGTCTATGTTCCATCGAGGTGATGTTGGCAAGCATCCATCTCGTTTCGTTGAGTTTAACACAATTGGGAAGTGGTCACTTTCATAGAGGTTCTTGAGGATGGACCACTCCAGGTATGGCATTAGTGCACTCTACATTATGCTTAAGTCTATGAACGAGTATGTGTTGTGTGTAATGCTGTAGTATGTAGGTTCTTTCTTGTTCAATAAACATTCACCTGAAGAAAACAGAAAATTTTCTATAAGGTGCCCTCGTGCATCGCAACGAGAGTCGCCCCACAGGGGGCTATGAGCGTTAAGATCACCTACGACTATGTATGGCGGAGGAAGTTCATCGATGAAGCTCTGAAACTGTGTTTTGGAAAGCTAATAGGAAGGGGGGATGTCGACAGAGCTAATGGCAACTAGCTTACCAAACAACAATGCTCGGACAGCAACTGCCTCAAGGGACGTTTGGAGGCTTAATTGCTGACATGCAATGCCCTTATCAACCATTACGGCTACACCCCCCGACGAGGCGAGAGCGTCGTCGCGGTCTTTGTGGAAAGTGACATATTGCCTAAGAAAATTTGTCTGTGTTAATTTTAAGTGTGTTTCTTGTACACACATCACCTTTGGATTGAATTTGCAGAGGAGTTCTATAACATCGTCAAGATTGCGGAGAAGTCCCCTCACCACGTTCCATTGTAATACTTGGGTATCCATATTGAAAAAGAAGTTAGTGATGTGTGTAAAGAAAGATAGAAGTTACTTCACGAGACCTTTTCAGGCCCTGTGATGGGGGTTTTGCCTTTCCTCCCAGTGCGCTCGAGGGAGCTGCACGGTTCTTTGGGCGTCTGAGATGCCGGTGGTTTGCTTGTATCTATCACCTCGTCTGAGGCGGTGGTTACTGCCCGCTCAGCGGGGACGTTCGTGGGGGTTTTGGGCCTAACTCCACGGGCAGTGGCCCTGGGTCCAGCAGGCCCGCGGGTCTGCTGGCTCTCTTTGGCAGGGGGTGGAACAGCGCTGGCTGCTCCAGCTGGGGGGGGGGGGGGGGGGGGGCTGGTGGCGTGACCGCCGTCACACTCCGTGTGACTTGGGCGGCCGCCGAATGATGTGGTGCTGCCCCCCGGCGCACCACATCGGTGTGTGAAGGACTGGACTGGTTGTGGAGATAGAAACGCTTACGTGCCTCTGGGAAAGATAGGTTTAGTTTGACTTTCAGTTCTATAATTTGTTTCTCTTTTTTCTATGAAGGGCACGATCACGAGTAGGCGGGGTGATCTCCTTCACAGTTGGCACAACGGGTTGCTGAAGTGCAGATGTCAGAAGCGTGTTCATTTGAACTACACTTAGCACAAGTAACGCGCCCTCGGCAGCTTTGCGACCCATGCCGAAAACGCTGACACTTGAAGCATCGACGGGGATTTAGGATGTATGGTCTGACACGAAGCTTGCAGTAGCCGGTTTCAATTGATTCTGGTAGATTGCTAGTTCCGAAAGTAATGATAATATGCTTGGTAGGTATTTGCTTGTCATCTCGCCTTAGTGTTATCCTCTGCACCTTGACTACATTCTGGTCTTGCCATCCTTCAAGTAATTCGCTTTCACTCAGTTCAAGGAGGTCATCTTTCAAGACGACACCGCGCACTGTGTTCATCGACCTGTGTGCGCCCACTGAAACAGGAATGTCTCCAAATGCCACAAGTTTAGAAAGTTTATCATACTGCAGTTTGTCGCGGACTTCGAGAAGACGGTCGCCGCTTCCCATCTTTGTTACCTTATAGCCTGGGCCGATTGCTTCCTTGAGAGATTTTGCTACAACAAAGGGTGAAATCATTCGGACTGTCTTAGTATTGTGTTGACTAAGTATGGTAGTTTGGAAATATTTCTTTGCGTTGCATAAAAAGATTTAAAATTTCATCGGTGCGCCCCCTTTTCAGGGAGCGATTAGGTAGTGAGGGAAAAGCGTTAGCCATATAAAATTTCAAAATTCGGCGGCGATGGTAGCCACCCACCACCGAGCCCAACAAGGGGACGCTACAAGGTTGGAATACTTGTAGACGCCAGCCATGCATCGCCGCTATAACCTAATATGATATACCCAAGGTTGGATAAGTACATCAGGTTAACCCTTGCTGCCCAGAAATTCAGAAGTGAGAAGAAGTGACTAGATGACAGGAAAGATGGAAAAGTGAGAGAGAAAGACAAAAGATTGAAGAGGGGGACAGGAAAATGCGACTGCCGATTTCCTCCAGGTGGGTCAGTCTGGAGGTGCCGTCTATGTGAAGCAGAGGCCGAAGAGGTGTGTTGCCTCCGCCGTGGGGCCTTAAAGGTCCAAACACCCGGCATCAGCTCAACCCCCCGAATCCCACTTTCCCCAGACGCGGCTATGCCGCACACCCCTGCGCCCCTGCGGGAAGAGACAGGATGTGAGCATTGTGGATTAGATTGCAAACAGGTGTAGCCGATAGTCTAACTGACATGAAGAGGGAAAAATGGAGCTGGGAAGGCTATGTAATGCATAAAGCAGGTAATCAGTGGTCTATTTGAGTTACAAAATGGGTGCCAGGGAAGGGAAGTGCAGAGGTGGTGTGATGAAATTGGGACATTTGCAGGCATAATTTGGAATCAGCTAGTGCAAGTCAGGGCTTAATTGAAGATTGCTGGGAGAGGCCTTTGTTCTGCAGTGGACAGGCTGATGATGATAGGTGACAACTCTTCCACTCCACTGCCTCGCAGGACTGAGAGATGGGTGTCCTGAGCAGGCGGATGCAGCCCATCTCTGAGCGCTGCAGCAGACCTTGGCACAATGTGCTGTGGAGGCTTCTCGGAGAATTTTTGCAATCATCGTCTACCTCGAAGTGGCCAGGTCACTGATGTTCAGCGTGCAGTGTACCATGTAAAGTTCAAGTCTGTGAGCTAATCTGCGGTCATGACTATGTTGAACAGCAGCAAGGACAAGTGGCCTGCCCAGGTAAGCACTGATGCCAAGGAAAGCTGGTGTGTGAGCTAAAAATAGGGATAGACGCAAGGCAACCCACTGAACTTGAACAAAATACATAATTACGTGCCCTTTTTGCCAACAAAGCCTGGCTCTTCATTTTGTCAATTTTCCCATTTCTACTGAGTATAATCCTTGAAAACTTATTCATTAAAAGCTTCATTATGCAATTATCAGGAAGGGTGTCAGTGTATAATACAGTGGCTTGCTTCTTTTATTCTAAGAACTTTAAAAGATCTTCGGCTTACTGCAGATTTGTTCTTAATCAAAATTTTCAAGATTACATTTTCTTCATCTGCATCATTCACTAAACATTTAGTATCCTTCTTTGCGTTGTTTTTCTGGCCTTTTAGTTGCCAGCAAGCACAAAAAGCTGTCTACACTTCTGCAACAGCTAGCTCCTTCAACAGCGAGGTGTGCATATACTATGTGTGGTGGTGTTTCAGTTTTTCCAGATGAACCAGGCAAGAAGTCATGGTTTCCTCTGTGATGTAAACCAAGAAGTTCAATCTTGCTATGAAATTCGGATGAAAAAAAAAGGATAGAAACAGCAATGAGTGCTACAAAATTTACAGACCCAAACTTCACTATCTTTTTGGCAATTTTGTCAGACAGTCCTTATGCACTGTTGTGTGTTCCATGTATGAGTGAATGAAATTCTTATGCCAATTTTAATATTGTTTGATGGCTTAGTTCTTCAGATATGTGGTACTGATAAATAACTTGAGTGAGGATAGCTGTCTCTACTGTTTTAGATGACATACCGTATTTACTCGAATCTAGGCCGACTCCGATTCTAAGCCGACCCCCCAAAAGTTCGAAGTCCGAAAAAAAAAAACTTACCTCGAATGTAGGCCGAACGAAAAAGCGAGGACAGCATTCGCAAAATGAAACAGCATTTATTAAATTTGAACATGCCGAGCTCATTCTGTCACCATCGCTGCTAGCCTCGTCGCTATCTTCCTTACTGCTGACATCTTCAAACAGTGCGCTATATCCAGTACCATCCAGCGCATTAGAGATGCTGCATTTTTGGAAGGAGCGCAAGTTGCGGCGCACGCAAAAACCATCTCCCGTGGCCCCCTCCAACGACAGACCGATGCCGAAGTTCCGCCCGGTTTGAACGTTTGACGATGCCTCTACGGCTAGCACAACTACCGTATTTACTCGATTCTCACGCTTCCTCGATTGTAACGCGCGCCCGTTTTCCGTGAGGAAAAATTTGGTAAAATAGATTTCCTCCCGATGCACTGATGTTGCGATGAATAAAAAAAGTCGCAGTTTCGCCCGAAAGGCGATGCATCGAATGCGGTAGCAAATTAGTAGACCGCTATTAACAAGCACGGTGTCACGCGCGCTCAAGCAAACATGAACACACCTCGCTCGTTGACCGCGGAAACGAACTGTCAAAACGCTGGAGACGAAGCGCGCCTTCGTGCTAGCATGCCCCTCGCTTCAACGCGGCGAAAACACGGCGCGCGGCGGACTTTACCAGTCGCAGATTGCTTTCAAGATAGGGCCAAGCCTGATCGTATCGCCGGAGTGGATCGTCGCAGATTACGTCCTGCTTCGGTCCACTGAAACCGTTCCGCATTGCTTTGCTGGCGAAAATCCTCTCCTTCTGTTTGCGCCAGTCCCGCTCGCAAGTTTCGGATTCTCCGAACGCCCGTGATGCGGCCCGATTTCCGTCCGTCTCCGCACAGATGATCACTTTCCTTTTAAATGCGGCATCATGATGAACTCGGTACTTCATGCTGATAGATAGAGCAGACGCTGAGAACGTGAAGACAGACGGTAGACTATTGCCTAAGCACGTGTACTGCAGCACACGGAGGAAGCTTCCGCATGCTACGGTAGCTAGGCACGACGCGCGTGCGAGGCGGCCATTTTGAAATGCCGACGCAGATTTAGGGTAATGTTGAAAGTGCGCGTTAGATTCGAGTAAATACAGTATTCGTTTAGAAAGCGGCACTATAGTGGCATCGCCCATTTGGTGCCATTACGATAACGCCACACCGCGCGCCGATGCTGCACCATACCGATACTACCGATACGACGCAGGTCAAATAGGCGACGTCGCTCGTGTACTTCAGCCATAGAGAAAGAAAAAAAGTTAAAGAGTGGACACTGGACACTCCCATAGACCTCAGCGGCCCAATCGACTCTAGCGCACCTGGTGGTTGGTGAGAGCAACTGGCCTGCGCTTCCCGTTTCGGTTTCACTGGCGCGAATTTTGGATTACTGTGCGCAACCGACGTTTGGCTATGGCGAAAGTTAATGATTTCAGACCACTTTTCTCCGCCCAAATAGCAATGCTATTGTTTGTCGTTTTGATTTAGCGATTCCCTATTTGTTTTAGCTCAAAACTGTGCGTGCGAATTGAGGTCATGACGTAATCTTTATTTCGACTAAGTTATAATAGAAAGATATGCAGGTAATCATAATTCACTACGGCTTTATTCATCGCGCTTTTCTTTTTGAACAAGCGGTCAATCTATATATCAATCAAAGAGACAGAGTACCCGCAATGTTTTTATTCCAAGGCAAGGTAGAGGCTGAGCATATAAAAAGCACAAAATGAGAAGAACATCGCACAGAAATGCAAAGTAGACAACAAATGCATCTAGACTTACAAATAAATTCTAACAAATAGAGTGAGAACACAGACAACGCACACATCGCTAGAGTTGGCAGTAGCCGACAAGCTGGTGAAGAATGACGCACTGGGCAAGTGGGTAAGGATCTATATGGATCTATGGCAAAAACTCAGCGCACAAAGTTGATAAAGAAGGAAGAAGTGACGTATACACAGCAATAAAGTCCCGAGTCACGACTCAGGTTAACAGAAGTAATGCACAGAAAAGAAAAAGCGTACAGAAACCACACGACACAATATATCAGAAAAGCAAAAATACAGTGTGTTGGCTGTTCTTAAGAGCAACTTGCCCAAAATGAGAAAAAAAAGCGAACTTGATGCTTCAACGTTGCCTGTTCGTCCTCGGAAAGGTAGGGCAGCTTGCCCACAATGTGAAAGACAGACTTTATGCTACAACACTTGCAGACCTGTTGCCTCTTCTTATGTGTCGCTCTCATCAAAAACTTAGAGCCCAAGTTACTTGCGTCTGGGCATTGCTGTGACGCTTCCAAGTTGAAATAGATGGTAGTCATCACTTATCCAAAATTGTGGACCTTAATTGGTGCTACAAAGCGGTATCAGAGGGCTAACAGCCGAAGAAAACCACTTTCGCTCATTATTTTTCAAAAAGGCTGCACACAGTGCATTATCACTGTCATTGTTTTTCACAAAGGCTGTACACAGTGCGTTATCACTGTCATCATTTTTTACAAAGGCTGTACATATTGCGTTATCACTCTCATTGTTTTTCACAAAGGCTGTACATAGTGCATTATCACTGTCATTGTTTTTCACAAAGGCTGTACACAGTGCGTTATCACTCATTTTTTTACAAAGGCTGTACATAGTGCCTTATCACTGTCATTGTTTTTCACAAAGGCTGTACAGTGCATTGTCACTGTCATCATTTTTTTACAAAGGCTGTACATAGTGCCTTATCACTGTCATTATTTTTCACAAAGGCTGTACACAGTGCGTTAACACTGTCATTATTTTTCACAAAGGCTGTACACAGTGCGCTATGACTCACAAGCTATGATAATAAAGGGGCAGCGTCCGCAACCCCATCAACAGCTGCAGTTTTGGACAATCTTATGAAAAGTTTTGATGGGCGTGGTGAGGAGGTTGACGAGAAGCTAATATACGAAAGGCATGAAAATGTGAACCATGCCCACTTCATACTGTGTTCGTTACCCGCTTGAATATATTTCAACACGCGCTTTTGCTATCGTTATATTACTTGAGCTGGAGAGATAAAGTGCACATAGTGACCGACGACCCACACTATCGTGCAGAGTTTGCCCGCATATGCTACAAAAATACAGAGAGGCTACCAAGCATAATTTCTTTTTAAGGTCATACTCTTCATAGTGGGTAAACAAAAGAATGGACATAACGAAGGAGTGGTTAGTCCCGTTGAACTTGATAGAGGGCCATAATGAGGTCTGATGTAACGAAGTAATGACTATAACAAAGCTATTGCAGGATTCGGTTCAACTTGAATGCTTTTGTGTAAAGCAGCCGCTAATTGCTAAGCTTTGAACTTGTCAAGCTGTATACCTGAAATTGAAGACTGGAACCTAACCCTATCTAAGTTTCGGTTCACAAAACGCACATGCCAACATAAACGAACCCGGCAAAACATTTTCAGAAACTTCTCGCGACACCCAGCAGAGCAGAAATGAAAATCGCCAACACTTGAGAGATGGTGATACAAAACATCAGACACTTTCAGGTGATGTGCAGTGGCCTCAATAATGGCAAGAAAGTGACATTCAAGTTGTTGTACGTATTCAAAAGCTGCTTTCGATGGCACAGTTAGATTTCCGAAAAGTTTGCTGGGGACGTGGTATGCTTTGAGCATTGTGAAATACTGATGGGTCCCCTTTAGTGTCTCGCTGTCGTCTATCAATATCTGTGGGCAACTGCAAGTATCACGTGCATTCCGAAGAAAGTATTTGATGAGAAAACCAGCTACATAATATGTAGCGGAGTCATCAATAATATGGGAGTGAATGTTGGTCGCAAGTTCAGAGAGATCGTCTAGAGCGGGAAAGTCGTCAGGCTGTGGCTGTGCACACTCCTCATTATCCACAAGAGACGCACTAGCGAGGGAGAATGGCGAGAGCTCCTGAAGGAGGTCACATTCATCATCCTCGACATTTCCGTATTCTGACAGTTTGAAGAGTTTTCTTATGCAGATGTGCTTCAGGCCACAAATAAATTGTGCTACATTGGGGTTGGTGTTGCAACCTTGCTTTTGCCTTATGTGGCCAAATATGTTCTCCAGAGGATCCTGTTGAAATCTGCGTGTTAGCAGGTATTCAAAATTGTAATTTTTGGAGAGGTCGTCCCACAGTTGACAAATAGCCTGAATTGTGATTTGCCAACCAACGACGGTTTGTGGTTGACGTCTGCCATCAAACGTCCATGATGCAATCCAGGGAGGCTGGCCTCGAAGGAAGTCAATCAGCTCTGAATCCTCTTTCACGATTGCATGCCGGAGCTTTTGCGAAGTTTTCTTTTTACTCGAGCTGTTCAAGGCATCGAAAATCCTGTCCATACGATCACAAAATTGTGCTGTAGTGATGGCCGAGGCAGGCAGCACTTTCGCATACACCAATGCCGTGATAGCAATCGAAACTGATGCACTGAGGACCTGCGTTGCTCTGCTGACCTTCATATTAGAAAAAGGTTTCTGATGAATGTGCCTTTCAGTCAACTTTGGAGCCAATCGCAACCGCAACTCATGTGAGGATTGGTAAAGGCTTACAATGTGGGACCAGTCAACGATGTCATCCCCAATATATAACTTGTGTGCTTGCACATTATTGCGCGTTGTTTTAATTAAATGTGGAACATCAAAGATGAAATATACCCGCTCACCATTAACTTCAAAAAAAGGCTTTGCTACAGTCACTCTTAGTTGGTTAGCGAGACTTACATTTGAACTGCCCTGGTCACAAATGACTGCTTTCACTGCAATGTTAATGCTCCTAAGCTCCACAATGAGTGACACCAGCAGGTTATGCATAACAGATGATGGTGTTGATGTGTGCCCTATAGTAAAAGCAACTGGTTGAACCCACTTTTTCGAAACACCAACAAGAAGAACTACCATTGCTCGATCAGCAATGGTTGAAGTGCGATCAGTGCCATCATCTGTAAAACCCTGGACAATGTCCCGTGCAGCATCATAACACAAATTCTTTTTGAGTGCTATTTCATCGAAAACTAAAGCACACACTCGGTCCCGTTCATTCCAAGCTTGAGTATTTGTTGCAATGGAAGAAATGATTCCTGGAATTGTGCCTGGAGTCATCTTTACATTGGCTAGCCACCTCCTTAATGAACGCCGGGAGGGCAAAGAAAAATATGGAGCCAGAAATCGGTATGCTCACGGACCACGGAAGTTTAAGTGAAGAGCAAATTTCTTGAACCACACGGGAAACCGCTTGCCCTTGCCTTTGGGCCTCAAGCGAACATGTGCAGAAAGAAGTTTAAAAACCTCCTCGGTGACGTGCGGTCGGATAATGCCAAGGGCCTTTGAAGTCGATGACGGTGCTCGGTGAGGCTGCCTCAGCAGTCTTTTGATAGTTTTCCGCTGTGCTGCTACTTTGGCTTGCAGACGTCGAATGGTTTGCTTGTATTTCTTTGATGGAGACCTTGCAGCTGGCACACAGGAAAGCACTGCAATAAACAAAAATTGATTTAAAAGCGAACAGCAACTAATCCCGTACGAGCGCTTTCTTCGCTTCTTTTTTACCCAAGGTGCCCAACTTTCTGTGGTGCAAAGTTTTCGATTCCACAAATTGAAAAAAAAAACATTAACAATGGCACCCTAATAATGAAAATCACTGAGAGCCCACCATGACATTTTATTGGTGCTAGTTTGCTCAGAATGTCCTAAACATAAAATTGCACATTGAAAACAGCTGCAATAACAGCATAATCACCATTTGCTGTAGGGCACTCAGGCGTGGAGCTGTTGGAGGACACATCTTCTGGAGAGTCTTGTGAAGCTTGTTCAGTACCTCGGACACTGCTGTCGGAACAATCTTGCGAGCAGCCTGCGGAAGTCTCTATATCAATAGTCTGTTGAAGTGAACATAAGTGTTGAAGCAAACAGTAAACTCACCAGTCACACATGTTCCCTTTGTGACAACTGAGCGACTGCCCAAGGTTTCCTCCAGCAAGACGCAGTCAGCAGGAACTCCTTCACCAGCTACATGGGAGCTGCCACCTGTAGAGGTTTGGTCAACAGTCAACTCAGTTCAAAAAAAAAGACAAGTCGACACTGTACACACCCTGCTCCTCGGGGCACTTCAATGTGTGGGAGCCGCTTTTCGAAGCCTCTGCCGCAGACCCTAAAGAAATGAAACAACAACAATTTGTCAGTAAGAGGCTTAAAATAACAAAAACTGAAGCACATCCACACCTTGCAGTGCGGCTTCTGCAGTCATGTCCCAGTCACTACTTGAAGCGATGCTCAGAGAACCTGCATGTATGTGTAGTTGGTACAAGTTACAAAGCTTGTAGCACAGGGAAATTTAAACCGCCCTTTCAAACGCATGAATTGGTAGGTGGAAGAAAAGAGAATGCATCAACAGAGAAACAAGCAATTTGTGGTTTGTGGAAGTATCGACAGTGCCAGCTTTCTTTGATACGAGGTATATGTGTACATGTGCATGAAGGCTTCAAGTTAACGTTAAATAGCCCTTCAATGTATTTCAAAACAAGTTGCACAGGTCAATAGCATAAAAGAATGACAGGAATGTAAAGCTGTTAGGAAGGTAATAGCCCACAATTCACAAAATTTAAGACTTTCGAAGTGTTACTTCTACAGCGAGGTTTCTCCATCGGCTACAAATATCTTCCAGGTTAACTGTCACCACTGATTCAAAAGAAGTGGCTGCTATCGCAGATAATTGAGTTTCTGTCAATCACTTACATGGTGCAATTGGTTGCACACTGGGAACAGCCATCCTTGTAAGCCTTGTGTGCCCAGGGTCCATGAAACTTTCAGCAGTAAAATGGTCGCTGCAAACCCTGTACGTTGCGTACAATAGGCTGGCCGGCTTACTCAGGAGACCATCTCGTCCGGCATACTGCATCCATGCTGTCATCCTGCATCGGCAATGAACTATCAGCTGAAGGCGAAGTGCTCGAACAGTGATTTTGTTATTGTTAGCCTCACTGAGCAAGCACGAAAAGTAAGCTTGAAGACATGCAAACCATACAAAAGCTTTAGCGCACCTGCCGTCCCGTGGTATGCGGAAGAAACTCGTCCCTGGCTTCTTGTGGGTTCTGCCATTGTTCAAGCACCACGAAACACAGCAGTAGCTGCCATAGCTTGGACCGCCGGACGGCATGGCATCAGCGCGGTCTGAAAATGTCAGTAAATGCACACCAGGATTTATTCGTGGTCCGAGGCTTCGGGAAACGCGTCGTGAAGCATGCGAGGCCCAGCGACCGCTCCTCAACAGGGTGTTTTCGAGTTTTCGAATAGCGAAAGCAAAGCTTGCGGGCGTAGCGATGCGGGCTTCACTTAAGGGGAGCCCGCGAGCATACGACACGTTTGCCGCTACGCCGCAAGCTTTTTGTACGCTATTCGAAAACTCCCTAATGTTTCGCACCGAGCTCAGCGCACAGCACGCGTCGCCTCGGCTTGACGCCGTGCCCCAGTTTGCTATACTAGGGCGAAATCTTGTACGCGTTCTTGTACGCGTTCCACGATGGGACGGAGGCGTTCCGTTCCATCGAGCCGAACGCGATTCTGCATACGTTGCACAATGTTCACGTCTTGCCGCCGCATACAGCCGCAAACTGTTTTTTTAGCAAACCTCGCCGTCCTCACAAGCTCCAGAAAAAGATTACAACTGCGCGAATAAGACACCACGTAAGAAACACAGAAACGCCCACCCACACGAAGCGCAACGCATGTGGGCGTGTTTATGTTTCTTACATGGCGTCTTATTCACGCAGTTGTAACCTTTTTCTGATTCAATGACCCAACTAGCCCAACAACATGTAATTCAACAAGCTTCGCTTGAAAACGTACCTCACCTGCTGTCTCACACACGAAAACACCGAAGCAGCCGACGTTGACGAAACCTTCCCGCTGTCATGCCTATGGTCATGCCTGGGCTTGTCGCATGCTGGTATGGCGAGTACTCTCGGCGCGAAATCGTAGATGCTGCTTATGGCAGTGTGGCTGAACAAAAATAACCACGTAAGGTGCGTTGAATAAATTGTTTTTATGTATAAATAACATGTCAAATATAGGCGCATAATTATTATTTTGTAAAAAACATTCTGTTTAATTGATGATAACTTTTTGTTTTTCGCACTTGCGTCCTCGGGCGTTTGGTGAGAGCACTAGTTTGTTACGTGGTCGTGACGTACTTCCTGAGGCCAGATTTCGCAGAGTGTCCTCTCTTAACTTTTTTTTCTTTCTCTATGCTTCAGCTGGCTACTGGCGCGGCTAGTAGCGGCTGCGATACTGACTTTTCTAGATGGCGCTAACTATGCACCATATTTATCAGTTTCAGTTAAAAACTGGCGCGTTTTTTAAAATCCTTGAATCTAAGCCGACCCTAGAGTTTCGTATGTGATTATTTGAAAAAAACTATCGGCCTAGATTCGAATAAATACGGTAGGTTTGCCTACTTAGTGATTCTCAGATTGCACAAGCTGGGCTGCATTAGCCTCTCATTTTGTTAAATAAGTATTTCCTATTCTCTACATTAAAATGTCCGGAGTGAAATAGAAGGCAGGTACGAAGAGGATTTCCTGATGCAGACAGCATAATGGGAAGGATTGGTGCAGAATGCGGCATGAACTGCTGTTTGCTGTAGGCAATACTACTACGATTACATATTGCAAAGTAAAGATGTGTAGTGTAACTGTAGCTTTGGCCTGAAAGGGGACCTGTGACACTTCTTCAACACAGCAAATCAATCTCCTTAATTGCTACAGAATGCTTTCATGAACACTTGAGCCAAATATTTAATTTCTGTGCATGCAGTAAGTAGCATACAATTTTTTGTTCAATTAAGAGACTGCCTTCCCTTTTCTTCAGCTCCTTGAAATGCACTACTTTTCATGCTAATTGTGGCTCACTCATGCACACAATGGCTGTTTGCTGAATTTATTTGCACATCACAAATAAGCAGTGCTTTTCAGCAGAAGCAAAGCATATCTGATTACTGATGAGGTAGTGTGGTGCCACCATGTGGCAGAGAGCAATATTATTCTGCCAATACTACAGCCTCCAAGATTGACGAGTGCAGCTAAACCATCTCAGAGGAAATGCTGATGCAAATGGTTTTGAGCGTGTAGAAATTAACAATGAAAAAAGGGGGTGGGGGCATGAAGGGAGAACAGCACTTCAATACCAATGACTCTGCTCATAAGCACCATTGGAAAAAAGCAGAGTTTAAAATAAAGAGGCATCAATGCCCATTAGGAGCCGTTTCCCATTTAGGAGGCATTGCCAATTATTGCGGAGCTTTTTAGCGGCCATTGTGCACTTCCCACTGTCTCCGTGCAGGCACCAAGCCATGGCTGTTGTGCCAGTGCAGTTGTATCTATGACTGCTTATAATTAATGCTCGCAAATTAACACTTATGAACTTACACTTCATTTAAAGGGACACTAATTCAAGATTCCTCCAGCATGTTTGTTTTTATGCACACTTTATTTCGATTAAGAAATTATTTTGACACGTCAAGTAGTTTATAAATGGCAAGCAACAAGAATAAACCTTATAAGCAAAGAACTTGTAGAAAAAATACCGAGAAACTTATTTTTGTATATAATGTTGTTACAGGCTTGTACTAGCTAATAGTATTAAAAATAAACTTTATATTTTGCTGTGGCACCCCCAAAGCACCAACAACATTCAGATTCTATTCAAACGTATAGCTTCACTGGCTTTACTCAACAATAAAACAATAACAAAACATAGACGTTTCGCCACCTATGCGGGTGGCATCGTCAGTACACAAATGGCGTCCCATGAAAGAGTACATCAACTTATATCTTGCCGTAAACATCCGGCAAAGGACCACGATTACTGTTGCATGCATTTTGATTATGACGGATGAACCATGATTCGATGAATTTCCTTGGGCCCCATCGTTGTTCCCGTGCCAGCGTCGTCACATTATCGAAATCGAACACGTGTCCTTTCGTCAGGCAGTGATCGACTAATTCCGTCTTGGCACGTGTTGAATGTGTGGCTTTGGTGACGTCCCTGACGTGTTCCTTGATGCGAGTATGACGTCGTCGCCCGGTCTCACCGATGTAGCAGGCATCACAGTCCGTGCAGTTAACTTTGTACACAACTCCGCTTTGTTCGTCGGAGGGGGTGCGGTCCTTTGGTTTTGGGAACACGTTAGCCAGTGTGCGCATGGGTTTAAACACAGTCCTAACGCCCAGAGGTCGCAAGGCCCTACGCACAGCTTCTGACACGCCGCAGACATACGGGATGCACACAACAGATTTTTCCTTATTAGCCCTGCTCTCGCGAGGTCTTTGCATGCGGCGCCGCATGTCATCGACAAACCGCTGAGGGTAGCTCCGTTTATTCAGGACAGTGGCAACATTAGTTTCTTCATGCTTCCTCAGGGTCTGTGTTGACGACAGCGCGTCGCAACGTGACAGAAGTGTACGGGCAACAGCATATTTGTGCTCCGCAGGGTGGTGCGAGTCAAAACTCAGCACATTGCCACTGTCGCAAGGTTTGCGGTATACGGATGTCGCCAATGAACCGCCCTCGTTCCGACGCACCAGCACATCTAGAAGCGCCAAAGTGTCACCATCTTCCATTTCACACGTGAATTGAATGGCAGGATGAACACTATTGAGTGCATCATGCATAGCCTGCAGATTGTGCTTTTCTACAATGACGAAAGTGTCATCTACATAACGGCAGTACATTTTCACAGGGAAGGGCAAGGTGGACAGGCATATAGTTTCCACGTGTTCCATCAAAAGATCTGCCACGATTACCGACACAGGGCTGCCCATCGGGACACCTTCTATTTGGTGGTAGACAGTTCCGCCAAAAGTGAAATATGTTTGCTTTAAGCAAAACCTCAGTAAAATCATGATATCATCTACAGTCAGCGAAGTTCGACTTGTCAAAGTACAATCATCTTGTAGGCATTTCTCGATTACATCGGTAGCCAGTTTTATCGGCACATTGGTGAATAAAGACGTGACATCAAAAGACGCCATAACATCCGCGTCACCCAGTTGCTGCTGACGTATCGCGGTGACAAATTCTTTGGAATTCTTAACCGTGAACGTATTATCCTCCGCAAGAGGATTTAAGATTTCAACTAAGAACTTTGACAAGTTGTATGTTGGAGATCCAACAAAAGATACAATAGGTCTCAGGGGGCAGCCATCTTTGTGAACTTTTGGCAGTCCGTACGCTCTCGGCGTTGCGCCGTCAGACGAGAAGAGACGGCGGTATAAGGACTGGTCCACCATTCCTTTCGTTTTTAGCCTACGCAAGTAGTCCACTAATTGTCTTTCAGTACTTAAAGTAGGATCGTGCTGCATCTTTTCAAAGTGCAAAGGATCATCCAAAATTTCTTGCATTTTTCCTTCATAGTCCTTTCGGTCCATGACAACAATGCCTTTACCCTTATCGGCTTCCAGGACCACGACAGAAGGGTCGGACCTCAGATCCTCAAGTGCAGCCCGTTCACTACTAGTAAGATTCGAACGAGGCGTTCTGGAATTAGCCAATATGTTCACAATGCGGCTACGAGCGGCTACCGCATAGGTGGCGAAACGTCTATGTTTTGTTATTGTTTTATTGTTGAGTAAAGCCAGTGAAGCTATACGTTTGAATACAAATTCCCCTGGCTTCTGGAACATTTTTTCACATTCAGATTCTACTAGCACTCTCAAGATGCACTTTGCCCCTACCAAGTTTCGTCTTGATGCACCCGATAGTTCTGAAACAATGCAGAGTTAAATACTCTCCTCAGAGCTCCAAAATGCAATTACAAGGAACTTCAGTAAGTTGCCATAAAGTGATTAGTGACAGCCACGTTTAGAGCAGAGGCCCAGGGGAAGCTGCTCCACTCCCTCCCCTCTTTCTCTTAAATGAAACTATTCGTCCATTTTAGCAAGCCAAAGGGCAGTACAAGTACAAGCAGTGAGGAACCCATTTCACTCCAGCAAGAGACATCCACCTGCTCGCACACAAAGGAACTAATTTACCCAACATATTGTCATAGACAGGCAACTAAGCAACATTATCGCTAAATTTTTTGCTCCAACTCGGGCAAGAGGGTCTAGTGTCGGTTTCGCCGTTTCTTTTTCCCCTAAATGCAATACAATACAGGGGAATTTTGTTCTGCATCTACACAGGGCTAACAAGTACAGAGTGAACTGTGAATTGGCATGGGTGCACAGTCGGCACACAGAAATATTGGGCCTGTTACTCTTCTAGTTCTGCAGAGGAGTGCTGCAGGCAAGCTACATTCATTCCCTATATCGATGATCTCGTAGCCTCTCTCAAGCGCTGCTTAACAAGCCACCGGACAACACTGCAGAGCTTGCAATTTCCTCTACGGAAGCACGCCACCTAGGGTAACGTTAAAGTAAGTGCCTTTGAATCTTGCGGGAAAGATATGAGAATGGCACACGTCCCTATACAAAAGGGAAGTGGGAGATCTGGAAAGCATAATAGAAGGCCATGCAAAGAGAAGAACTGTCATGCTATGCGACATTTGGTCTGGTTGAATGCAATAAAATGTGTTCCCAAAAGATCACTCACTCCTCAAGATATTGACAATGCTCTTAGTGACGACAGCTGCTGCAGAACGCAGTTTCCGGACACTGAAAAGAGTAAAAAACACCTGTTTGCAGAACCGGGTGGTTGAAGAGCGGCTTATATGGTTGGTTCTCATGTCCATTCGAACCGGGTTCCAGTCAGTATCCACAAAGTTACCTCCACATTTATGGAGAAGCCACGGCCTTCCCAATGTGAAGCAAATAATGAACCCAGGCCAAAGACGTTCCTTGGCAAAGAAAAAGGAACTGTTGTAAAGGAAGTGCCGTTACGACTGTCACACTGTCAAAAGCACATAGGTAGGAGACGGCTTGGCATAATAGAATTATCATGCCTGCTTCTAATTGAATAATCTGATGCTTCCTAAATCTGCTAGTGCACATGTTGTTGCATCGATGAATAAAATGCTATACAGTTGAGCTTGCACCCTCGTCTCTGGCTGTTGTTGCATCCAGTTGCTTGTCCAAGCGTCAATTGCATCATTCACCAACCTGTTAGACCTTTCACGTTTGTCTGGTGCATTAAAAGGAAAGCTATTAACAGACGGATGGACCATAGCTGCATGTATTTCATCCAAGTTTGATGCTCCTTCACAAATTTACTTGCCTACCTAATCAGCTAGATGGCATTTGTGTCATAATGTATCAAAGCACGTTAAACATACAAGAGGCAAGTGCAAAGCATTTGTGAATGGCTATATTTAACTTAGCGTTCCTTTAAGACACAAAAAATTAAGCCACCTGAACACATAGTTTGAATTACTTGGGTGTTAAATGCATGTGAATGAATTTGACTTTCAATCAGCTGGTGCGTGTGTATGCGTGTGGTGTCCCGGGGAAAATTTGTTAGAATCGCTGCCCCCACCAAAAAACAAAATTCTGGCTATGTGCTCACCTAGTGAAACCGCAAACCCGTCTACAAGCACACATGAACCTTGACAGGCACTTCCAGCTGTTGGGCATGCTGCAGGATATGCTTAACTCCCGAAGTGGTTGTCATATGGTTGTCACAATACGTGAAAAGGTTCTAAATTTCACTAGCCTCAAATACCATGTCAGAGAGTTCCAAGTTCCCCATAAGGGAAATGAACAGCATGGGTACTAAAACACAGACAAACACAAACATGTTCCCATGTCAGGTTCATGATGTTTCTTGCTCAATGTGAGCACCATGAAACTCGTATTCAGTTCTGACTGCTCTTGTGGATTAGTTTTAAACAACCAAAGCCCAAAATTTAAGCTTCAAATTCACTCTCTTGCTTCTGTTTGAAAATAAAACATGCTGAGATCAATACAGAATCACCATCTGTATTGTGTGATTTGAGTCGGCTTTGTTCTTTCAACTGCAAGCATAGTGAAGAACAACTTTATTATCCTTGACCCCCTATCCGGGGCTTCAAATTCACGTATCTAAATTTGTTGGATCTTGTTCTAGCTCATATTGTGCTGGCACTTCCTAGTTGAGTCCTTATTGAGAGTGAGAGCTAATAAATAGTTGCTGTGAAGAGAACTGCATGTTTTGAAATGTATTTTGTATAATAGCCACTCTCGGCTAATTCACCTTCTGCTGCTGGAGGACTGGTTGTTGGTTATGCAAGGCAAAGAATTACCCATCAAGGACATTGATAACATCCAGCCCTAGAAGCAGGAGGGCCAGACATAAGGGTGGAGCTTAGAATGGCACTGACTGGCATAGAATGAAAAAGGGCAACAATGTAAATGTATTCTGGGGCAGCACGAAGATGTGATAAAGTTTGTCCAAGGCTGTCAAACCTGCCAGACTGCAGAACACAGCAGATTATGGTAACCATCCCAATCTCGTAAGACTACAGCGAATAAGGGTGACTATAGTGTACAAAAAGGTTCGCAATGCAACAGACTCAACTGAATGACAGGCTTATTGGAGTAATGCAAATACTTTACAAAATTTTTGCATAGGTGACCAAAAGGTAGGCAGAGGGAAAAAAAGATTCTAGAAGAGTTCCATATATATGGGACAGTGAAATGGAGGTAATCTATTAATTCTGACAATGTACGGTATACTGAGATTTCTAAACTGTCTTGGAAACTACTGCTGGTGGCTTTTGTGGCTATATCCAAAGTGAATGATTGTGTACATCAGCCCATGCTTTGGTGTACATTAAAACAACTGGAATTTGATCTCACGCGAGTGTCATAGTGAAGAAGACGAAGTAGAGCCAGTGAGGGCAAAAGCGGACATTTAAGAGGTTCATCAGCTCCTGGCATGGCACTGATGGTTGGAAGCACTGTTGGAGCTTTAGGCAAACTGAAAGGACTTTTCAGAGAGAGTCACAGGATTTCAGACTACCTGTTTCTCAAAAAACCCCTTGGTACAACACCAATGCGATCAATGCCTACATGAGGATGTTGAATATTGTTAAGGAAAAGAAGACGGATCTTCCTGCAGTCACTGCCATCATTACCAGGATACTCCAGCATTAAAAGAAGAAACTGTACAAGTCTCAGTTGCATTGGCTCCTGTGTATATACGCTGCCGCAAAGCCCAGGAAGAAGGAACCGAGAGGCGAGACGACAGAGCAGACTTATCCAGTGTCTCCACCACATTTGATCGCTTCATGGACCAGGAGCCAAGACTTGCACTTTACTGAAAACAAGCAGCTTTGCGAGCCTTTAGCACATTGCACCAAGGCAAAAGCTCTTCCTGTCTGGGACCACCTCTTGTCAGAGCTTGATTTGAAGAAGCAACCTTTCGCAATGGGCTAAAGACCGCCTTGCACTGAACGACACGGTATCATTTATTAAAGACATTGAGGATGCCAGACTGAGTCATGGAGACCCTCATCAAAATGTGGAGTCTTCTCTGGAACGAGGTGACGGCACTTGTACTGGAAATCGAAGAGCATATGTTGAGGAAGCACCGTCAGTCATTAAGCTCCTTGCATGCCAGAGAAGCGTGATGCTCAAAATCGAAAGCTTAAAGAAAATGGACAGAGGTGTGGAGGACACTAATGCATTAAAGAAGCCTTCAGAAATAAATGGAGAGAATATTTGAATATGACAAAGCTATTCTTAATGCAAAAGTGAAGCTGGGTTTTGGGATTCCTCAAGTCAAAGCAAGTATCTTTGAGAGAATAAGAGAAATTAGGTGAGCAACAGATCGAGCAAATCAAAGAAAATTCTTTTAACAATCCAGACGAAAAGAATGACGCATGTAATTCAGCCACCCAGTGGAGACATAAACAGATGGTGACATGGCACTATCTGCCACAGCTCGCACAAATTATTCAGAGAAACAAAATTTTGAACACATAATGTACCTTGACATCAAGGAACCTCTCCAACAGGAAGAGCAATTGCCTGTAGAAGTTTTCAGTTCATCCGCACCATTGACTGCCTCATCAGACAGGTTGATCTGCAATCAAAATCTTCCAAGTGCTTCCCGCAACAGCAAATAAGTGCTTTGAGCACAGATGTAGCAAACATGAAATTTCTTAGTGCCTCGGAACAGTCAAGCCTATATTTCAAGAAAGTGCACTGCAGATGTGATGGAAGCAATGCAAGAGAAAAAGAAATCTAAGAAAAGAAAAGGACTCAAATCTAAGCAATGTTTGTCGGCATGTCATCTAAGCTACAAGAAACTCAACAACAGGTGAAACAAAAAGAGCTGCAGTCAGAACATTCCGTGAGACCAGAGGGAACGAGTGGACATTCAAGATGATGTTTAGTGGCATATGGCATGTCCGTGTTGTTCCTTTGTGATCTCCTAAATACAACAACAAGCACATGTCCTGTGCTCCACAGGGCACTTTACATGGGCACTGTGAGAAGTACTCATGCAGGCGCATTGAGAGCCAAAGGCACGGCCTCTGGCGCATCGTCTGTTACCCTGCCAAAGTGTGTGTTGATTGCACTACCTCGTTGCTTGGGCCAACATAAAACATAAGCATTGGCCACAACAGTATTTTCTCTTTAGAAGGAGCATTTGCATGGCAGCAAAATCCCACTCAACGGTGAGTGCATCGCATGGCTCTGTCACAGATTTGCGAGACTCGAGATTATAAACCAGCGCCACATATCCCTGGGAGAAAGAGAGAGAGGAGCTTGCGACCGACAGGAGCGAACAATCCTCACTCACCAGGAGATGAAGTAACATTTCGTGCTGGGGTCTGGCAACCTTAACCAAATAGCTGCTTAGGATGGCAGCAGCCATATTGCAATCGCTTTGTTTCTTGCGGTCACCACAGTCACAGCAGCTCTATCACATTTTTGAAGATGCATTTCACGTGCAAGTATTGTGATTGCAAAATAAGGTAATGATGACACTCTCAACAAAGTACGCTGGCGCCACCAAGTGGCAAAGTGTGGTGTTCAGAGTAGAAGCTGCCAAAGTAGTCTGATAACACTGACCACCCTCCCTCATCACCGACTCCGTACAAAAATGCTTACACCCTTTGGGGTTTATATTGTCCCCAAACAGTAATTCTCATCTGTCTTTCTTGCGTTTCCTTTCTTGAAAACTCTGCGCTTGCTACTTAGCTGTCAAGAATGCTGCCATGCTGATAACATGCATGCTGTTCATAACCTGGAAGTACTTGTTGCACAGCGTTAAAGAAAGGAAAGGCATGCAAAACAGATGACGATTATTCTCTGGGGACAACGTAAGTCCCAAAGGGTGCACGCTGTTCTTAAAGTGTTGCCCATTTGAGGAGAGGCCTATGGGGAATTCCTTGCAGCGACTGATGACGTGCAGTTCCTCCCATCTCAGTCATGGATATTTCCTCCGTGTGTATAACTCGTTAAGTACAGACAAAATCTGCTGCATTGACACCTGCCATAGTACCTTATGCACACTGAAGACAGGGCAGATTTTGCACCTCAGGACAAAGAGTGGGGTCCAGCAACATTGGCCATCTCACTGTACCATTCAGCTCCTTGAGCAGCTAATTCCGACATAAACAATGAAAAAAAAAAACAGCACTTCATTGAATATGGTAAAATTGTATAGGATCCCTATACCCAAACAAACCGCTTAAAACTTGAGAAAATCCAGCCATACTCAAATTAGGAGTACAGTTTTGCAGCGGCATTTTCAGTGTTGTCCACTGGCGAGTTGTGGAAGGAAAGTCCTCATCGTGTGCCTGCATGACGTGTGCCTGATGTGTGCTCGAACCTTTTCGTTTAGTGCAGAAGAGGTCGGCTGCAGGGCAATGCTCGCCGCCTCATGCAGTCATGCAAACACGGATTGCATGCAGCCGTTATAAAGGCAGACGGCAGTGCATCTGCTTTTTGTGTGCTAATTTGTGACATATTTCGCAAGATCAATGCACAATGACGTCACAGTGACTGTTCTTGAAATGCCTGCACATGCCATGAGTAATTTACTGGGGGAATGAATTCCTGCATCTGCAACCAGTCAACTCCTGTTGAAGAACCTTGAAAAGCACCTTACATAAAGATGACCACCAAGAAGTACTCATGCTACTGCACTAAATAGTGCTTTACTAAAGTATTTCGGAAAGACTAAAATACTCATAAAAGCATTTCAATTACAGCATCTTGAGTCGTGTATTTCAGATACTTACAAGTATGGCTTAAAGGCAGCAATTTCAAATTTAAAGTTGTACACACAACAAAACTAGGCTCTCAGCACACGTTTTAACTACAACCGTATTGGCCCCTCAACTCTCAATTACAATGATAAACTGACAACAGTTAGAGGACTTGTTGCTGGGCGAGTTGGTACATCTGCATGACAGCAGGAAGGGTGCAAAAGCATGCACAAGCAACCTACAGCATATGCAAACAATAAAGCGGCAATGACACAAGATCATGTCATGGCCCCTTTAACATAGCAGACAACAAAGCTCATTCGGTGCTGCACTTTCCTCCTTGATTTGCAAGCGCCATGAGATTTGCAAAGGCCAACAATTACCACTCCTCCCTCTCCTTCACCTCTCTCTGTGTGTGTGTGTGTATTTGGGTGTGAAAGTTGTACACCACACAAAGACAAACTCCTAGCACTCCCGGAACAAGAGTGCCTTAACGAGGATGCATGTTATTGCGTTTCCGAAACAACACTTTGGTTAACTTCTGACAAGTGTGTCATTGCAAAGGCAGCCACTTCGCATCAAATTATGCTGTCATCCTTACGCTATATTTATAAATGATATTAAAAAAACTAAAATTTCGTTTACAACTTGATGCGTTTATATAATGCAAGTCGATGACCTAGCTGGTACTACATGACTTGGACAAATGAACAGCGCTAAAAACGAGGCCAAACAAAAAGAAGACAGTGCACTATCGTGTGTCTTGTTTGCAGGCCAGACTTGTTGCAGCCCAGGTAACAGTCGAGATAGACATTGTTTTCCAGCCAGATCTTCTAGTGAGTGGTACGGCCACGGCTATTTACGGAAGAGGGCTGGTACTATTTTGCAAGTCGCCTGTCCCTCAATCGTGCTTTCAGCGTTACGGGCATGCTATATTATTCTAGAGTTAAAAACACAGGGACAAAGCTTTAGGCTAAAACAAGTTTCATTCACTTTAGGTGACCTGCTGTCCGACTTGTTTCAAGAGATGTTTGGGAGTAACTTGCGGTCATGGCATTGCAGTCATCACGCGACGCATATTGTTACTTGATCACACTCGGGAATTGATGAGACAGACAGTCCGAAGCAGGGCTGCTTCCTGTTTAGTAGCCTTTGTGAAAATTATGGCATCCATAGTTCGCGGTAAAATAAGGGCCTGTAGCTCCGAAAGATTTGAAGGTGTCGCGTCTCCGACACCCATCTATTCTGAAAATTGCCGAGACGTTAGGACGGGCTCTCCACAGTAAGCAGCACGTGTTACGATGGGGTAGGTGAGGCTCAGCTAGGCGACTGGTGTTGGGCCGTCGGGCAGTGATGCGCCACTCTCCCTCTGTCCATAATGATACGCCGACTTCATTCTTGACACTTTTTATGCACATCTCCCCCCTTCTCATAGCCATCACCCCAATACCCTTCTTAAAAATCCTTTTCCATTAGTCAGTGTGGCACTCTTCATTATTCACTGGGTCGATGAACTGCATGGCAGCCCCTAACATTCCTATATTTCTGTTTGTGCAGGAACTTTGAGGGCATTCACTACCTGCCCTCCGAACTGTTTGTTGTAGAAGTTTCATAGGTTCCCTCGCCCAGCACCCCCGTCCTTGATATATTTTGCCGTGAGCAAATCAGCATTCTGTAGGTCTTTCTTTTTTTGTCCCCTTTTTTGCCCTGTTTTCATTCTTAACAAAGTGTACAAACGAGCCTAACAGCAAGCTCGTCTGAAGTTTATTAACATAATTCAAGTCAGAGACAAGGGAAAGGAAACGAAAAAAAAAACTGTGTGTGTGTGTGTGTGTGTCGGGGGGGAGAGTGCTTATTGTACATTTCCTAGACAAGCAAGTCTCAATATTTTCAGAATGCTTTTCTTTCGTACAGCGTGGTTGACGATTTGATCAAGTACCAGAAATAAGAAGCTCTTTTACACGAAGGCATGGTGGGGAGCATTGTTGAGAGCAACAATGCCCCCAAGTTTTATGCACGTGCTCACCCCATCAGTGGTTATGATTAACACGATCCGGAATGAGGTAGAGGCGCACCATGGGTTGGGTCGCGATGTTCTGTGCATGGTAGGGGGCATCTACCCATGACACTCCCCCTCCCTCCTTGGACTACCACTAGCGCTCGTGCTGCTTTCACATTCAAGCCTGCCCTTTTATCAATAGGTTTGTTTGATTCAGAAAAGGTGCATGGCACCACAAACAAAAAGGTGCAAGTGGTGCCAGTTATGGTGTGCCGTGCTGCACCCACTCACTGCACGGTTCGAGGATGCTTTGCACTGCGGCGTTACCGTTTCTTACACCCCCTGCAACCGAGCATGGTGGTATAAAAGGTGCAGCACTGCGCCTCGGGGAATCGAGGGCCTAGGTGCAGTGCACCGTTAATAGGTGCAGAAGGTGCTGAGAAACTTGGTTGAATCGAATAAACCTAATGTCGCTCTTTAGGAGCCCACCTCCTGAAACTTTCTGTTCCGTGGGAAAGGGGGGGTTTGGACCCCCCTTCTGGCTACGCCACTGGTGCAGCACCATGCAGAGCCCTCTCGAGAAGTTGTTCAGGCAGTGCACACAAATTGAAGGGAACTTTTGTTTTATATACCAGGCACTTCACAGTACGTAGGTAGGTTCCTGCCTTGCAACAAATTCAAGGGAACTTTTGTTTCATACACCAATAAGGTGACTGTTTGGGCATGTTGCTAAGACATGAACTTTATGCGCACAAGACGAGAACAGAGAAGAGGCTAAGACACACGAGCGCAGACTTGCAACAGTGTTTTATTTCGAAGCAAGCAACCACATATATATAGCAAAATCTGTGACACATCACGTGTGCACTGCCTGCAGGAAATTCCTATCCTTACGCAAGAAAGATAGCTCCTTCCTAGAAAGGGCGATAGATGGTTTTGACACACAGGTGTCACCAAACCTGTCAATCAATTTCGCTTCGATGATTTCGTGGATTAACTGATTACGACTTTTGCTAATATTTGAGCAGGCACTATATTCCGGACTACACTTGGCCTTATTTGTGGCATTTGCCTGATTACACAGGCAATTTCTGCAGTGCACATACGGAAACACCCCCCCCCCCCTTTCATTTCTAGCACAATGTAGAAATGCTCTATAAGTCTGTCGTTAAGACACCGACTGCTCCGATCAACATAGTTGGTCCCACAGTTCAAAGGCAGATTGTACACGATTCCTTCCGCACAGTCAACAAACTCTGACTGATGTCTCTTTTTGCAGACAACCTCTTTGGGGGCACACATCCTGGTCAATCTGCACAAAGACTGCAGTTTATCGGGAGCAGAGAAAACCACTTTTACGTTGACACGCTGGCCGATCCTTTTCAGTCGATGCTATATGCCATAGATGTACGGAATAACCGCAACTTTGTTGTAATTTGTGGAAGACTGAGTGGCATTAGTTGTTTGCGGTGACTTGCGCTTCAAAAGGCCTTCAGCAACGCTGACAAGAAAATTGCATGCTTAGTTAGGCAAATACCACATTAATTCGACCAAAGGTTGAGTACGCGTCGGCCTTATGGGACCCAGAACAGAGTACCTTGTTAATGATATTGAAGCTCTGCAAAAACGTGCTGTGAGATTTATTTTTTCTGACTATTCACAAACAACTAGCGTCACACCATTAAAACAGCGTGCTGAACTCGAGAATTTGTCAGTTCGTCGCAAACTAGCATGCTAAACACTCTTTCATAAGCTTTATCACCACTCGTTCTTTCATTAAGATTTTTTTTCATACCCCATCCGCTCATCCTTTCAAACTAAAACACGTTTTTTGCCGCACATCACGATACGCTCATTCGTTCATACCACGCACTACAACCGAGTGGAATAACCTGCCATCTGACATTGCAACAGAACTCGACTTCTATCAATTTCAGAAACTTGTTCGGTCGTATCTTATGCCCTAAATGTTCTTCAACTGTGCTCTCCCTGTTATCACTCTCCCTGTTTTTTTCCTCTTCTTTTCTAGGTTTTTATATTTACTTACAGTTTAAAAGAACTTCATAGTGCTAAATTTCAGTGTTTTGCATTGTATAACCATTGCATTGTTCTGCATTGCACAAAACGAAACTTTTACACAAGTTGGGCTTACGATGTGTTTTTTTTTCATTTAGATGTTTTATTTCTATTTGCTGAGTGTGATTGCCATTAATGTTTTTCGCCTCTCCATTTTTTACCTTGTATATTGTTTTAAAGTTAGCTTTGATGATGTTGTATTCCCCCCTATGTAATACCCTCCAACTGAGGGCCTTTAGGGTATACTGAAATAATAATAATAATAATAAGGCCTAGTCCGGTATATGGTGCTTGCTCAATTGTTAGCAAAAGTCGCAATCAGTTAATCCACTCGAAGCGGAATTGATTGACAGGTTTGGTGACACCTGTGTGTCAAAACTATCTATCGCCATTTCTACGAAGGAGCTACCTTTCTTGCGTGAGAATAGGAATTTTCTGTGGGCATCAAACACGTGATGTGTCACAAATTTTGCTATATATGTGGTTGCTTGCTTCGAAATAAACACTGTTGTAAGTCTGCGCTCGTGTCTTAGCGTCTTCTCAGTCCTTGTCTTGTGCACATAAAGTTCCTTCATTTCATATACCAAGCACTTCGCAGTAGGTAGGTAGGTTCCTGCCTTGCATTATTTCAGACCTTTTCAAAAAAAATTTACACGTCCGATAGTGGGATTGAACCTGTGTATCATGCTGCATAGCAACAATTTGCTTAGGAAAGCGAGAACATGCGGGCCCGCAGTTTTTATTAGGCCGCAAATGAAGGAATTGAATGCGCCAATACTTGACCTTGCCACTGCCTTTCGTGAGTTCATATAGCAACAACTTGCCCATAAGAGTTACCTCACACAAACACACTGGTCCATCTTGCAACACCTTGCACATTCCCAAACAATGCTGTATAGCCAGCTACCTGCAAAATGTTCTGCATAGCATTGGTTCCCACAGTGCCCGTGGTGTGGTGGAAAAGAAGTGTGGTCGTGGATGAGGCTTGTTTGTTAGCAAATGCAACACCTGAGAACCCCATCTTAGCGCTTTGTAGGACAGCATATATTTCTTACAAAACTCAAATTTTTTTTTCCGTGTGATGAGAAAATTGAGGTGGCAAATCAATTCTGTGGAATCTTGCAAGGTGGAGGAAGTGTCATATGAAAGGGAACGGAAAATCCTGCACGCCAGCACAAATTTTTCCTCAACTGCGAAGCGTTCTGTTTCAGAAACTCGTATGGGTTTCCTTTGTAGCTTAGTGTTACATTTGGAAGGATGACCACTTTCCCTTTCAATAAATGAGGTGCTTATAAATAGTGTACAAGAAATAGCACTGCTCTGCACAAAGCCTTACCTTTAAAAAGTGGTACGCATTTGTCCTACTGACACTGCATGGCTTTTCGAAAAGTGTGATTCATTTTTCCCACTGACCTTTGTCTATTCTCATTTTTTTAGGCAATTCATTGTCTGGGATGTAGGGGCTAAAGGCAGATGCAACTGCCTGACGAAGGCCCCCCTACCCATACATTGCTCAGAGGGTGGAATATTACGAAAGACAGTGCAACAATGTAGAAACAAGAAAAGGTAGAACAGAGTGTATGCTGCAGGCAATGAAATATACAAAAATTAAGATGGTTGCACTTTATATAGCATCAGTAATACGAGAGAACAAGGAAATAATTAAACAAGCAAATATTACTGATCAGTGTTACAAAACATTATACAACCAATAAGAGAAAAAAATTTAGGATAAAGAAGAAAGACTAAAAAATAAAGAAAATATCGAGACCACAAGGAGAGCTAAGTACTTTGCAGGAGTGTTAAGAGGTAAGCGAAAGGTAATTCCTAACCTTTTTCTTGAGACTGTAAGCCAACCTGCATTCCTGAATCGTATTACCGATTTCTCAATTATTATTCAGAAAATGAGGTACACTAGGTGGGCACGTGTCTGAGTACCATATTTGGTTTTAAACATAGGTTTTCTACGTCGGTTATGCCCAAGGTGATATTGTGAGTTGTCAGGTGATGAAGAAGTGGACAGGGTATTTGGGTCATGCAAAATTTCCCTATGTGTATACATAGCAAGCTTTAATTGAAATAGCTCATCCATTGTGAGTGTGTTTAGCTTGGAAAAGAATGGTGCTGTGTGGTCACTTCATTTAGGGTTCTCTATGCAATGCACAGCTTTTTTTTGTAGGATTGTCAACCTATCTAAATTTGTCTTAGTAGCTGTACCCCAGATTAGTAGACAGTAGTGTAGATGTGAATGAACAACATATAACTGTAGTTCTAACCATTTTGGCACTAAGGTGCTGATATTATGCAATATTGACAGTGACCTGCACATATTTGCATGGAGCTTGTTTATATGAGGTGTCCAGCGCAAGTTCTCTTCAAAGACAACACCTAGAAATTTATAAGTAGGAACCCGTTCGATAGCAAGCAGTACATCAATGATATAATGAATCAAGCAGTACCGTACTTTCCGGTGTACGAGACGAATCTTTTTCTGAATTTTTCGGCGATGCGTCTTGTAGAATGGTGCGACTTATGTACGTTTTTTTTTTCAAAACTGCCGTCAAAATCGGATTCTATGTTATGGCCTCGCGAAGCTCGCTGGTTGACTTAATTGCTACGGGTTCTGTGCGTGCTATCGAGGTGGCGGGTACGTTCTTCTCATGATCGAGTTCCCGAGCGCCGTGCGAGAAGGACGGAGCAGCAAGGCAAGCAGCGGCAGGCTGACCGCGAGTCGGCCAACCCCGAATTTGTCGCATCTGCAGATCGCTGTCAAGATACGGCGCGCATCGCTGTGCAAACTACGCAGTTGCTACCAGAGTACAAGACACCCCTCCCCTCCCTCTCAAGCTGCCTTCCTGCTTTCCTCCCTTGTGCGCGATTACTCTCACCGTCGGACGCTTTCACTCACACATACTGCATATGGCGCACGAGGATGATGTTATCGCCCTTGGACTTTATGCGGAACATCGCGGCAACCATGATGGCAGAAATGTGCCTGGAGTGTAAATATATGGCACCCATACGCTTGTGCGTGACCCTCGTCACAGAGTGAAACGTCACTGTAATTTTTTTAAATCGCTTACCAAACGAACAGGTGCGTCTTATACACCGGTGCGACTTATAGACCAGAAAATACGGTATATCAGTTCGTTTGTTTCTCAGACTGCATATGTTTAAATGGAAAATCGACATTCTGTCCTGCTTCTTATAAGAGGGGCACTGCACAAGAGTTAAAAAAGATTCAGCCTCGTGATATATGGCTTCATGGAAGATAGCCATGATATTAAAACTAGCAATTGGAATAATGCAAGTGATAAAAGAAAAGAAGCCATTCAGCGAATTTTATCAAGGTCGCTTTCGCTGTCAATGTGCAGTGCTCGATCACTAAGCACCTCCAGCACAAAAAACTTGCCGTTTTGTACCACGCGAACTGATAACTCCACAACCTTAGCCTTCATTAGCCAGAGAAGTTTCTTCTTCTGTGGCATCAGATTGTCAAGGAAATACACGTCAGAGCTAGCGGTTCTTAATTCGACCTTCTTAACCATCCACTGATCAAGTGTGGCATGTGATATGAAACGGACGAGCATGACAGGAACTTTGCCAGGTTTTGGCGGAAGTCTGTGCACGCCTTCGACTTCGGAGCTAGTAAATTCAGGAAAGGAGTGCTTATAACTGCTAATTTATTCAGCTTCCCGAGGAAATTTTCGTTCTGGGCGACAGGTAAGCGATAAATTTAAATATTTTGTCGTTTGCTGTATTGCTCTAGGACATTAACTTGCTTTTACAACTCAAGAACGTTCATGTTGGTGCTAGATGATTCGACGGAATCTGCCCTCTTTTTAAAAGCGGCTATTTCAGTTGATTCCTTTTGCATTTCAGCAAGCACCAAATCATATTTCATTTCATTTCATTTTATTACCTTAAAGGCTTCTTGATAGGGGTATAACATAAGGGGTGGGAATACATTAGTACGTAATTTGCATAATACATAACTGAACACGCAAACAATAACAAAAAAACTACATGAGCTAAAGTGTTGCATACATCAGCACAAATACATTGACCTAAATAATACAAACTAAAATTGCACGAGCATATAAGTCACTTTCATTATGAAAAGTGTGCGGTGACACTCCATAAACGTACAAGGGCAAATGATGGCGGCGATTTGGTGGGGCAGGTTGTTCCAATGTGTAGCGACATGGCAAAAGAATGAGGCGGAAAAGGTAAGAGTGCACATGCGAGGGGGCAGCCCACTTGAAAAGTGCGCCGTGTACAATGAGATGTTCGGGCTGCGGGAAGGATACAGGGTGGTTGATTAAGTGAGGTGTGATAAAACTTATGCAAAAGTGAAAGGGTTCTAGTGTACCGGCGCGCACAAAGGGGAAGTAAATTAAATTCTTTCTTTAAGTAAGATATGATCACATTATATAAATAAATAGAATGGATGAACCTTGCGGTGCGGTTTTGAATGACTTCGAGTGCGTTGATGAGATATGTTTGGTGTGGATTCCATATGGTGGATGCATATTCCAGTTTTGGTCGGACTATTGACTGGTAGGCCAGTAGTTTAACAAGTTTGGGGCACGTTTTAGATGACGCTTGAGAAAACCGAGTGATTTGTTAGCAGATGAAATGATGTTACTAACGTGTGTGTGCCAGGATAAGTCGTTAGATATAGCAACACCTAGGTACTTCTAAGACTGTGCAGCACACACAGGAATGTTATTAATTGTGTATTACTAAGGAAATGGATCGCGCCGATGAGAAAATACCATTAAGTTGCATTTCTTAGGAATAAGTTCCATTAACCAACGGTCACACCAGACAAATGCTGAACAGTTACATCAGAGATCAGAACGGTCACATCAGACAAATGCTGAACAGACAGCTCCAATTTGTCCACTGTATTCTTTAATACCATTAGTGCATCCACCTTGCTTTGTATGTCAGGTATGTGGGCTGGCCTATTATTAATTTCAATAAGTATTTTTTCATAGGTCCATTTATGTTTGCCGGTGTGGCTCTTTTCGCCACGTGCCCTTCGGGCCACCAAAAGAAGGCATGTCTGGCACTTCCATGTTTTCTTTGTGGCATCGTCTTTTTTGAAGGTAGTCTTGCTCACACCCGAGCATGCTCCCAAGTGATAGCCATATTTGCATTCAGAGCAGGTTGGATATGTAACGTTTTCCAAGAGTGGCTCATAACAAACTAAACAGGCATCGAACTCGGACATATCAAGCAGAGCAAAAATCAGACTCACGGCAACAGGAATCAATGAAAAGAAGCTACAAATATCACCAACAGGAAGCTATTGCAACAGCAGCAGTGGCAGTGGCAGACGACAATTTTAGTGAAATGTAAATACAGTGTACACCAACCTGCAAATTCAGACGATAGGAGTTAGTCGCGATCCGAATGTTTCCATTGCCACCACCACTGAGCAAATGGTCCTCCGGTGCCTCGATTGCACCTTTTGTAGCAGCATCTCGGTGACGTAGGCCACGTTGGGGGCACTGTCAATTCTTAATATGGCTCCGGAATTCTTGATATGGCGTTGAAGAAGTGAAAGAGGCAGCAGGCGCCAATCAGCAACCACACTTTGGCCAGTAACTGCAAAGTCAAATGATATGTTACTCACACGCCGACTGTTTCCATTGCAACCACCACTGAGCAAAATGAGACCTTCGAGGGTCTCGATGAAAAATTACATGTAACACTTTCCTCCTAAAACGGACCAAAGCACGACGGACATAGTGGCACAGCAGAGGCCATAAACAAAATGTTTGAGCGACTTTTCACCAGAACGTTGAACACCCACGGCATTAGTGCCTTTTGCACGTGCATGCTTTTGCATGTGCATTCACAAGGGCGAGTTTTACGGTCCAGCTATCACCTCAAGATACAAAAATTGGGGCTTATTGTGAGTTCAAGGTGTAAATCCTAATGCAGGAAACTTATCAGGCATCTTGAGAACTTTTTTCTCACGAGCAAATGTGTGCCAAATTCAGGAAGCATTCCAACAATGAAAACAATTTTCCACATTTTGCACACTTGCCGCCAGTTAGTACCCATTCCTGAAACTACTCTCGCATGAAGTGCTGAAACCTTTAGATATTAGACAGGTCCCATACAAATGAGATAAATGCATGCCTTTGCTGCGGAGAAGAGTTTTCGCGCACATATTGAACTGGGACGCATATGTTGCGTGCCCTACAAAGGGTTAATCGAGGGCATTTAGTACGCTATTAGCCCTCATGTCCCAGCAACTCTACAGACTTAAAACTTGCAACTCCCCTCCTTATGCCAGCTAGACTGTTTTCAGTCAGCAGGGGTCACTGTTGTCCTCAGACCAACAATCAAATGCAACGCCATGTCGTCTTCTATAAGCAGCTTGCACCGAACCAGTACCTGTGTGACATCCAAGTGAAAATGCATGCAAAATGCATGCTCAAACGCATGATTTTCTATGCAAACAAACCTTGTGGTTTTTCAACCAACACACGGTAGTGAAAGGCCTCTGGGAGATGGTTTCAGTAGCAGGGCTGAAATACTAAAATGCGGTAATGTGCATGTGAGCAGGCACACAGGTCTGCCTCAACAGGTACCAAAGAAACGCAGGTCAAACGGCTCTGGATATGCACCCTTCACACTGACAGAAAGCATTCATGGGGACTTGGAATGGTTCGTATTTGTAGCCCACTACATGGTGGCAAAGGCCCTACACGAAAAGTGACTCTTGGATTTGTCTAGCAGTGACTAGCAACAATCTTGCTAGACAAGTGTGGAAACACCATATTTTCCAGCCAACCCATGAGGTAGACACTACATATGCGAACCCTACAGCACTGATATTGTCTAACCACAAGTTTGTGAAGAGCACATCTAAGCTGACACCCAAAATGAACTGTCAGTGGCACATATAGACACACAAGTACAAGTGAAAAGAAAAGAATGGAGGGCAGATCAAAAGCAGAATTCGTCCCCAACACTGTACAGGAAGACTAAAAAAATTGTGAACACTCAAGCATGGAGCCTGAGAACATAGCCACATTCTCTAGTAGAACTGCAGTTTGCAACAAGCTAGGCCCTAGTTTTAGAACTGCACACATGGCCAGCTCTCGAATTCTGCAAGTACAGAGCATGGCAATATATTCTCGGGCAACATCCTTAGGCATTTGCATTCATTTTTAGTCCCCCTGCACATCACAAAGCAGCAAGCCATCTGTAACAAAAATTTCTTAAGCATTATTATAGCCACCAGTTAGTAGAGGTGCAATCTGGAGCACTCCACACTCGACGTTCGATAGCCGGCTACTTTTAAGAACTTGTGCAGTGCCTCCTCTGACATGCATCGGAGAAAACTGCAGCACACATTGTAATTGAATGCTTAAGTAGTCCATCCTCCTTCAGATCTGTTTCACTGGTAATTGCACTCAGTTTTTGTGAAGGGCTGCAACCAACAAGATGTGTGAACACAAGCATTATCAAACGCAGTAAATGAAGCTACTGTATGACTCAATAACTGAAACACTGGCAACAACTAAGCACAACCTGGAATGCTGGAGGCATTGTAAGGCATTGCAACAGTTTTGAAGGCATTTGGTGTACTGGGTAGGCAAAATTTGATCACAATATGAGATCAATTGACTGCTCTTTTTGCTTTTTGCTTTCTTCGTCTTCTCCTATTTGTATATTGTGTGTGTGTGCATGTATACTGGCTATGCCATGCATATCAAGCACTTGACACCCTTTTTCAAAGTGCACAGCTCAATCAACCAGTGTCAACAATGTGGGTGACAGACAAATGATACCAAGGAGAACAGCCCATCTATGAAAGCCTAGGAACGCATCACCATGTGGTATTTTATGAATTCCGTTCTTTGAGGAAATAACAATTGAAGCATTCAACCCCCAAAACGTTGGAAGTATGGTAATTTCAAAGTGCAAGCTTAATAGCTGCTGAGACATCAACAATAAATTTCATTTCAGTATTAGAAGGGATGCTGAAGGTACGAGAACTGTGCTGACAGCATGAGAAGAGCCGTGGCAACAGCCCCCACAGTAGTGGCCCCCATGGCCAAGTTAGCACTGGAATTTAGTGGCACCTCTGGCATTATCTTTAGCATGTCAAGGAGTCCTCCATGTCTACTATCATGTGCAACACAATTCAGTCATATAAATACAGAAAAATCTTAAATACGCAAAAAACACAGAAATGAGGTGGACTGGCCTGCCCATGCAGCTGCCTCTTGTAACATCAGCATTCATGTTAGAACAAGGGCACTGGTTACATCTTGGATAGTGAACTACAATAAATTCTTAAGATTCTTGTGCCACATGGCTCTTGACAAAAAACAAATAAATAAATAAAAAGATTTGTTTAAGTAAGCTACGTTGCTGCTGAAACCATTACACCATCAGATCAGTTTAACAATGTTGTTCATGGCAGCAAGAGCCAGTTCAAGAACACAGACCAGTAGTGCATATGCCAAATTATAAAAAAAATTTCTCGTAGAAAATCAATTTATTACTGTTTCAATGTCTAGCCCACATGATCAAACCACCCAACAGACTAAATGCCACAATTTTTGTTGAGATCTGCGCACTTCAAAAAATTGCCAGAGCTGCCCTTTAGCCTTGAAACAATTTTATAAGACCTGAGAAACACATTTATTGAGCATAATGTCTTTCAAGCAATGTAATCTCCAAGGAATATTTTTAAATGACTTAATATGAGTGGGAAAATTAGGAGTGCAAAATTATGCGGATCCCACGTAGTGTTGGAATCGGTTTACCAAAGCTTTCTTTGGTGTTTGCAAGGAACGCTGTTCTCGCTTGGCAACCATTTGCAAATATACACCACACCACTAAATTGGACGTGTTTTCACCAGGAAACGCATCACTCATGGGTGCTCCAATACAACAGAAATGTCCAACAGAAACCAGAGTCTATTGCATGCGCTCTGCACCGAACCGAACTTGTTCCTGCACGAGGTGTTTCTAGCTTTCTGTCTCGTGTGCTTCTCACTGTCATCCGATGTCTTTTTCGCGCTAGTTAACAATTTCTCAAGCCTAATAAGCACCAACTAGCCCAACTGTCTTCTTTAATTGTTCCTCAAAGTACTTGTTTGCACCCATAGATGGCAAGGTCCCGTTCTGCTGCCGTCTCATCACTGCTTATCAATGACACTACATAGAAAATGAGAACAGTTCAAGCCCTGACTCAGTGTGCAAGACAGCAGCAGCCAGCACCCACAAAGCATAGGAGGAAAAGCAAAGAAAGTTTCACTTTAATATTCACTTTGTTTATTCCCTTTCAAATCATCACCAGCGATGGCAGCACTGCGGCCACTGCCCTGGTATGGATGGCGCATGCTTGACTCATGCGTAGAGGTTTAGAAGGTTTCCGGTGATGCACAGTGCATTTTGGTGCAAAAACGACGAAGCCAAGTGGATGCAGCATTAAAGGGACACTAAAGAGAAACCGGAAGTTGAGCTTAAATGGTAGATTATCCTTTCACGATCACAGTCATACCATTCTTACTGCCAACAGAGGTTTAATAAGCGAGAAAAAAATCGAAAAACTGAAGGATAGGTGCTGACGCCCCTTCGTATTTCCCGCACTACACGTACTGACGTCACAGATCACAAACGCAGCCCGGTCGCGATTGCCCGAGAGAGACTTATCGCTGTTAATAAAACACAAAATGAAATACACCTTAAAGCTACATAAACAGCATTTGTTAACTTTTTAAACCGTCTCAAGCGAGGAAGTATAAGTTTAAGGCAAAATTAAATAAATAAAAAAAAAACTGGATGGCGCTACCGGCGGTCGTGATAGTTTCGTTTTTGCTCCGTGCATTGTCGCGTGCGCCTGTTCCGCTAGTGTTGCAGTGCTTGGTTGCGTGTTGCGTGGCTCGAGAAACGTTGACTTCGCGGGAAACAGCCAGAAAATGCCTCGTGTGTGTAGTGTTGAGGGCTGTATAAACGGCCCAAGGCGCTTGGTCAGGGGCAGCGGCAGTGTTGACCCGACCGTCTCCTTTCATTTGGTGCCGCGCTATGAGCCCCGGTGTTCGCAATGGCTCAGTTCTCTGCCGATGATAAAACGGCAAAAGGAAGAGCCAGAGAAACAAATGGTGTGCTCTCTGCATTTCTCGCCCTGGGATTATGTTTATAATCCTGCCCTCGGAAAGTCTCTTGGCGTGCCTCAGAGACCAGTCCTTTCTCGGGCAGCTGTTCCCTCAGTGTCGCCTTCATCAAATCCCCTACTGGTGCCCCTGCAACAGCAAGCTGGAGGCTCGGTGAGTGTTGAATGTCATTAAAAAAAAAAAAGCCACGAAAAAACTATACCAAGTATGCGCGCAACTTTCTGCGCTTGTTATTTTTCAGGTTGCTATTGCCGAGTCCGCGATCGAAAGCGATGCAGCTGGTGCACCTGTGGAAATTCCAACTGAGGTACCTTGTGCTCATCCTGAAAAGCTGCACTTTATACTTACTGCAGGAATGAAGTACGTTCAGAAATTCAGTGTGTGCATTATACAAGTGCACGAATGTCCGGACGAGTCCTTGATGTCTAAGAATGCGAAGGTATTACAACATTCCATGTTTACAACAGAAGGAATTTGTTCTGTTTTCCAGAGTGACGTTGCCGAGACCGATAGGTTGCAGCACGATGCAGCCACTGGGCCCGTAGGAAGGCATGGAGAGGTACTAGCAATATATACGACATAATAGCGGCACTGCACTGTACAAAGCAATCTGGCCTGAGCTCGACCGGTTAATCTGGGCATGTGGCAGTCTCGCTCAAATTTGGCGCAGCTGGCAACAGTCATGACAGCAAAGATTATTTGGTTTTCAAGTCGACCTTTCTTACATAGAGATTGCTGAGGATGATGGAGTGAGCTCCCTCATGCAAACGCAATCAGAGGTTCTTGTAAGCGAAAAATGTTTAGTGTTTGCATTGAAATGGAACTTTTATGACGGCTGTGAAATTTAAAGTGCTATATGTGGTATCCTACAAGGTTTGGGACTGTTCTAGGTGCTGGCTGCTGCTACTGGTGCCGCCGGCTTACAGACGCAAAAGGATTCTTTCCAATGCCCTGCATGTGGTACGACTGGCCACAGCATTGGACATGACAAAAGTGTGCAAGCTCATGTGCGGGGCATAAGTGTTGGTGAGTAAAGTGCACTCGTCATGACTATATGTTTAAACTATACGACATGAAAAATTGTGTCCCCTAATGTAACAAAGCATTTTCATTCATAAAACTTGACACATTCTTTTTCTTTCAGCATGACAAAATAGAAGCATTATGTTGTCAAACCCACTTACATATATATGCAGTGAACAACAGTGACTGCAGATTATAGCAGATCCAGTGCAAACCACACACTGGCTAATTTCAGGCACATTCGAGGTACATAGGTAGGCTCCCGTCTCACGTTTCAAGTGTCTTCAATGAAGCTCTGTCCACCGATCAAACAGGCAAGATTATAGTAGCAAAGAGGGAAAGGTGGTACTAGTTCACCTTTGAGAAAGCAGTTGGAACATGGGGCAAGATAAAGAAGAGAGAGTGTGTCTTGTCTCCCCTTTCTTTGCCCTGTCCCTCATTCTAAACGCTTCAAAGATTGCACACAAGTGTTGTGTTGTAACACTTTAAAGAACCCCAAATGGCATCGGATTACTAGTTGCCTGAAAATTATTTGCATAACAGCATAACATTAATTCCCCCTACGCATAGATGTCCATAATTTTTGCTTATAGTATGAATTTCATAGTGCTTGAACAATGAAACTTGTGGTGTTCATCAGTTTTTCTTTTTACGTTTTATTCTTTTATGATTCACATTATATTGATGTCAGACTTTTGCTATACGCAGGTGTTCAAGTGAACTTGACCATAAAAGAAAAGAAAGATGAGGGCATGCAGGTTGACATTTAGGATGTGCCGCTGACATCAACACCAGTGAAGCGACGACGTATCCTTGATGAACCCAGCTTTGCCGCCTCACCTATCTTGTCACCTGTTCCAACCAATGTCGACACTACTGGCTCCTTATATCAACCAGATGAATTGACTCAGACCTTAGACTCCACACTGGATGAGGATGATGAGTAAGGCAACTTTGATTAAATTACCTTATTTTTGGTGCCCCTACAGATGGAATGGATGATGGAAATTTTCAGAATAAGTTTGCTTGCAGTTTACCCACTTCACACATACATAAACTTTAACAGAGCCCTTACGCTTTCATTGGAAGGCTCAGAAGGTACTCAAAAAAGTCAACAGAAGCAATTGGTTATATGGCATTGGTGCATGCTGGAATGGTAAGCTGTTGACTTGGATTTGCAGTTTTGTCAACAGAAGCAGAGTAATCGTGCTACCAGATTGAATGACTGCGCAGCCTGTATATGCAATTTTGAGCACTAGCCAGAACCCACATTCTGCATTTTCTTTTACAGGGATGATGGGGACATGGGAGACGTTGAGCTGCCAGGCTATTACCTCATCTTCCCCACATGTCTGATGGTGCTTTTGAAGCTGTGCCGCACATGCCTGTCCACTGCCTGCACCGTAAAACTACGACGCTCTGGGACACGCATAATAGCAATGGTCGAATGCCCCGACATGCACACGTATACATGGTCAAGTCAACCTCTTGTTGGTGGCAAGTCAAAAGGGAACATTGACTTGGCCACTGCGTTGCTGTTTTCTGGATCAAGTGTTGCCTCCAGCCTTTGAATGATGCGTCTCATGGGCGTCAAGGTTATAAGTGAACAGTGCTTCTTCAACTACCAGAAGGCGTACTTGCTCCCTGCTGTCAACATGGTGAGTGTGTACAGCTGCTTTTAGTAGCATTAAAATAGAGCTCACCATAAAATATGTTCAAAGGAAATGAACTTTTGCAATGCGATTTGCACATAAACATAGTTTCTACACTTTCCTAAATAGATTTTCTTCCTTATTCTCTATTTTTCCTTGCTATTTCCAATAACGCATAAGCATACGCATCAGCAAATCCTCCTTTAATTTAACCTTTTCATAGCCCCTTGCAAAATATATCCCATGAGACATTCCACTGAGATTTTTTTTTGTAATAAAGTCAAGGAAATCTCGCCGTGAAAGGCAGCAACCAAGAAACAAAGTGGTGTTTTTGTTAGTGTGCAAACGTTGCGCAGTTTAAATTGAGGGCAATGGAGAATGCTGAATAGAAGACAACACAGCTGATTTGAAAATAGACTGCAGTCACATATAATGCATGTCATTTGATATTTTAACAAGTAGCCATGCAACAATAGAATTGGCAAAGTCTGCTTCCTGGAGCATTCAGCAGCACATGTTCAGTTTCTGGATACAAATCTATGCACAAACAAGTGTTGCGATTGCTTGTAAATTAAATACAGCACTGAATATGCTTATTCACTACTGTGAAAAACAGACATCTGCCGAGTCTATTCTGATTTTGAAGTTTCACTGTCTCACAGGTCTGGGATGAACATCAACGAGAGGTCATGGCATCACTTGAAGGCAGCATACAGCTTTGTGGCGATGGCAGATGTGATTCACCTGGCCACAGTGCCAAATTTATGACGTACACATTCCTGTGCCCGGACGCGAAGAAAATTGTGCACACAGAGCAGGTGCAAGTAAGGGAGGTAAGTAAGAAGAGTGTTAGAACTCAGTTTATGAATTGGCCTCGTCTAAAGGAGTTTCAAGCATGAGACTAAACTGTGCTTGAATTACTGTTTATGCGCTGAAGAAAAACGTGAGAGTAATTGTGTAGGAAATGTGTATGAAATAGGAGAACTGTCATGTAGGCTCATAAATTATTGGAAGCTACACACAGCTCTCGAAGGCTCCACATCCGTGGGAAAGAACTAGGGCCATGCACAGAAAACACCACTTCAATACAACAAAATATAATTAGTTTGCAGTGCACATTTATATGTCCATTTCTCCCATCCTGTTGTTCTCAGCATCATGTAGCGTCCATGACGCAATGACCACCTTTTGGTTGTACTAGCTATTTATGTCGGTAGCTCTACATGTTGAACTTGAGAACGGGGGTACCAGCGAATACACAAGGGCACGTACACAAGGAAAAGGCGTCAGACATGGACGGACACTGGGCTTTCAACTGTGCTTTATTGAAAATAACATTGCCGCACAGCACTTTTGACGCATGCGCATCGTCATCTCCTCTCAAGACATGTAAATTGTACATGTACATTGTACATGTCCATCGTCCATCCGTGTCTAACGCCTTTTCCTTGTGTATGCATCCTTGTGTATTTGCTGGTACCCCCGTTTTCAAGTTCATCATGCACCAACTGGCCCAAGAGCTTGCGCTAATGCAGCTTTACATGTCCCTCTAATCTGCAGTAAGCATGAGACTACAATGCCCTGTGTCCCTTCAGAAGAAAACTGAGCTCTGGAACTATTCAGCATCAATTAAATTTTTTCTAGTACTTCAACTGTCCCCGTCGCACCCTGAAGAGTTAATAACACCAGAATACCTGCATCATGAACGTACATTTACATGAGGCATTCAAGTTAGAAAATAGCACAGGGCCACTGGCTATGGTACTGCGTCATATTGCTTGCTTTTTACTGTAAAACATTTGCTGTATCTAGGCACAGCATAAGTACAGCTCCTTTAATCAAAGCAGGAGCTTCCCATGCAAATGAATTTCCATATTTTTTACAGAACGACGAAATTACTTCAAGCACTCAAATGGAAAAAGAAGGGCTAATCAGAGGGCTTTCATTTTTAAGTGAACAAAATGTCAGCATCGCAAGCTTGACAACAGACCGCCACCCGGGCATTAAAAAATATATGAGGCTGCACCAAGGAGGCATCACGCACTACTTTGATGTGTGGCATGTGGCAAAAGGTATGAAACGTGTTTGTATGGCATCCTTATGAAATAATGTTTTCATTTATTTCAGAGGGCTGCAGTGATTTTTAATGCCTGAGGCATGAGGCTGATTTTGATCTTCACTGGGTTTTATAAACAAATATGCATGACATGGGAAACTGTACTGATACTGCAGAACAAATCACTGAAAGTTCTACATGGTAGAAGTATATGACACCTTAATAAGTGTAGACAGCCCATTAATACTGACGGACTCACGTGGTGTTCTTACCAGAGGCTTTGTTTATAATTGTGTTGCACCGTTTTAACATTGACAGAACATAAGAAACATGAAGGATGAAACACCATGTTTTTCTTGTGCCTTGGATTATTTCAGTGTAAAAGCTCAGTACAACATAATTATAAAACCATTGTAACAGAAAAAAACACCAACAGTGTCTGTCAGTACTCACGAAATTACTGCATTTCATCCTATGCGTTTGTGCCTTGCATTTTTTCAGTGTAAAGCCACAGTGCAACAGAATCATGAACGTTCACAGACTAGCCCCGTCCATTGCGTTACTTGAGGATTTTCTGCCTCTACAAAGTGCAATGGTTGTTGTGATTCACATACAGGTATCCGCAAAAAGATTACTGCGACATCCAGGAAAGGTGGTTGCAGTTCCCTCAAAGAATGGATCCAGGCAATTGTCAACCACCTCTACTGGTGTGCCCGTGCATGTGGTGGCAATGCAGACCTGGTGGTGGCTGCATGGGGTAGTATTTTCAACCACACAGTCAACATCCACGAAGGTCACAATGACCTTTTCCCCAGGTGCCTTCACGGACCTCCTCGCCGTATCTCATGGCTCAGTGCAGGTAAGCAAAATCAACTGACAAATGCTGAACAGCTTCTTGCACGTCATGGTAATATATACCTTTTACATCAAACAATCTGTACGCCACACACCGGGAGATGCCACAGGCATGCTAGCATTGAACGCTTTCTGAATTTGGAACAAGCATGCATCGACTACCAGCCATTACAGCAACATTACGCTGAGAGACTGGGGATCAATTAGTACTATTTATTTAAATATGAAGAAGAGGAGAAGGAAGATGTATTCTGTCATGAACTACAACAACTGTGTCAGAAATCTGAAACTGTGTGATGAGACCGTGTGTGAGCTTTATCCTTCTCAACTACACAAAGAGTGCCCATAGTTATGACCGCACATGATGCAAACCTATCGACTAAGGTAAAACAATCTTAACAACCAATGCTGGACAGCCAGTTCCTGACAACAACCTTTAGGCTAACACCATCTCCAGCAACAAGACATTAACACCACCACAGGCACAATCTATAAAAAAACATTTAAATTCATAAGCATGCAAGTCAGCCTTCCATTGCGATGCATTTACGTGATAAACTTTAATTTTCATAGCAGCGAACTCAATGGAGAATAATAACTGGGCACAGCCAGTTTTCTTTCTGTGCAAGCAATCAAACAGCAGGCAAGCGATCATTCAACCATCCGCAGCATTTTCATCAACCCATGTGTGGATACATTTCCATCTGTGCTACAAGCAATTGGAAAACACTTGGTTCAGTCCAAATAAGAACAAACAGGTAGCCTTGATCACATTTTTGATTTTGATAAAATTTACTTAGGCCCAGGTTTTCCTGACCCAGAACAATGCTTGTAAATGCAGTTTGGAAAAAAAGTTAATTCTTTGTTCGGAAGAAAACATGCAAATTTTGGCTGTTCAAAACCTTTTCGAGCAATATTGCAATTTCTTAACATTAAGCACAGAGTTTTTTTAATCACATTTTCCCCCGCAAGGAATAAGTCAAGTGGAACCTTATGCGCATTTTATTACACTTGGCGATGGAAGCAATTTCAAGAAAGAAATCACACACAACGTAGACGGCCCAAAATACCAGTAATTCAGGAATGTGTACCTGTAGACAGTTTAACCTGAGGATAATAAAACTGGGTAGCTATTGACCTTTTTATTTGTGCTTTCTTTCAAAATAATTACCATGCCTCTGCAAAGTGCTGTTAAACTGTTGCTCAAACATAAGTGGTTTAATAATGCGAGTAGTTTGACTTTCATGTACTAGGTCTGAGAAAAGCCCATTATTTGTACAGCAAATACTCTCTCCCTTGCCACCAGGTTCTCCAGCATACAAGGCACTCAAGGAAATCGTGACAGCACCTCTACTGCTCAGAGACATACGTCAGCTGTCACCATCGGCACAGACGTACAGCCTTGAATCATTTCATAGTGTGCTCAACGGCTTTGCACCCAAATTGACTGCATTCACATACGAAGGCATGAAAGCTCGGTAGGGAAATTAGTGTATTTTTGAATCATCACTATTTTCTACTATTCAATTTGATGCAGTTGCTTTCTGAAGGTTAACACACTTCTTTCCTTCTAGGACATTGATAGCTGCTCTTCATTTTAATGAGAATAGTGAGAGAGAGCAGTCGCACACAGCTCATGGTGAAAGCCAGTGGCACACTAAGACCTCCAAGGCAAAGCCTGGCATCTCAGCCTATGAACTAAAAACTGCTGCAACCTTCTGTAAGTGCAGTTCAAACTCATTATTAGAATTTTTTGGTTATTACGGTACTGTAGACTGGTAACAGCGAATGACTTCTTCACATGTGCAAGAAATGTTACAACCTCAAAAGCCATCTTTTGACAGCCATCAGTGCCGCAGCCAGGCACTTTTTTCAAACGGGAAAGGGGAAGGGGGTCAGGCTCTTGACCGACTTGGGAGGAACTGACATGCAAGTCTTGTCTTACTTCGCTCGATGAGAGGTACACTGTGGTGTAATGAAGTCCAGGGGGGTTGCATGGCGTGCTACTTCCTTGCTATACCCCTGACAGCCATATCTATATTTTTGTCAAATAACCAGTCAAACATTTTGCATCCTCCCCCCCCCCCCCTCAGGCTAGGCTAAAGACAACCATACTCAGAAGTTACCATTCGAGAACCACTGTTTATTGCAAAAATTCCAACACTTGGATCATGCACTCGTCATTTCAGATAGAGCAAGGCATGCACTTAGGAGCACTAAGAGTTGAAATATGAGAAAAATTACATGCACACTAATATTATTTTATAAAACAATTGTTCATATTGTCTAATTTCAGGCTACGTGCAGGGACTCACAAACCAAGTTTTCAATCTCTGCACATATTGTACCCAAGTTTCCGGGAGGCCCTGGCACAAGCTCCTGTCAAGGCCCTACCAGCATATGCACCACCTGCCGAGGAAAGACCTTCAAAATCCGAACTTGTAGCAGCACATAAGGCACGCTTTGCAAAGCACTGAAGAGCATAGGCTACATGTGTTTGAGCCAAGCAGTATCGCAAACACAAAGGACATGCTGTGGGACTGTTTTGGCTGCAGGAACCTGCGGCACAAATGAAGTCAAACCTTCACATTACGATACTGCAAGTGCTGTTTTCGACCGACATCGCCATTACGAGGATGGATACTGCAAGGAACCTTACACTGGGTCAAGAGGCGCACACATGAATGCTGACACACGTGCTGTTTGCAGGGGCAGATTTAGTGCTGTGAACAAGCTGTGCTCCACTGCAAAGGCGGCATGGACGAGCAAATGCACACAGCTGATACCCTTGCCGAGGGGGGTACGTACGTAGAAACACTGCGAGTTCTGTTTTCGACCGACACAGTCATGCTGAGATGGATACTGCATGGAAGCTTCTTCCACTGGCTGAAGAGGCACGCACAGGAATGCTGACACACGTGATGTTTGCAGGGGCAGATTTAGTGCTGTGAACAAGCTGTGCTCCACTGCAAAGGCGGCATGGACGAGCAAATGCACACAGCTGATACCCTTGCCGAGGGGGGTACGCACATACAAACACTGCGAGTTCTGTTTTCGACCAACACAGTCGTGCTGAGATGGATACTGCACGGAAGCTTCTTCCACTGGCTGAAGAGGAACGCACTGGAATGCTGACGCACATGATGTTTGCAGGGGCAGATTCAGTGCTGTGAACAACCTGTGCTCCACTGCAAAGGCGGAATGGAAGAGCAAATGCACACAGCTGATACCCTTGCCGAGGGGGGTACGCACGTACAAACACTGCGAGTTCTGTTTTCGACCAACACAGTCGTGCCGAGATGGATACTGCACGGAAGCTTCTTCCACTGGCTGAAGAGGCACGCATGGAATGGTGACACACATGATGTTTGCAGGGGCAGATTTAGTGCTGTGAACAACCTGTGCTCCACTGCAAAGGCGGAATGGAAGAGCAAATGCACACAGCTGATACCCTTGCCGAGGGCGGTACGCATGTAGAAACACCGAGTTCATGTTTGTTAGCCCATCTCATTGCACTGCGCACTGGATTTGTTGCCCTCTAATATTCTGGATACTTGAACCTTGTTGGTGTTTCTGTAGGATATGTGCCTCGAATTTTCACCGCCACACATGAAGGAAGAACAAAGCAGTGACCTTTGCCAAGACGACCCCAAAGCCAGCGGACGAACTGCCTGTAGGCAGTGTAGCGGTACCTCCTGTAGTAATAAAATGTGAAAACACAAATTGAGAAGTCAAATCTTTTGAAGACACACTAGCCACAGTGCGACAGTTCGATTTATGCTGGCGTATGCAGCAGTTTAGAGCTGCGCTGACCCACACAACCCGAGTCCTGGCCTTGGAAAAATTTTACCCAAGGTGATGCATGCACCTCGCTAGCCAGGCCAATAGAATATTGCACCAGATGTAAAGCAGCAGATTACCTTGGTGACGAAATAATGGCGGCCTCGTACAGCAATTAAATTCTTTTTAAGCTACGTAAAAGAAGCCGGTAATGCGATCTTCTCAAGTAAAAATAATTTACTTGTGGATGTCTTCGTCCATGCAGTCATTGCACGCCCGCAGCTCGAAGTACGCAATACGGAGCACGGCGATAATTAGACAGACGATGTGGAACTCGGGGTGCTCTGTGATGCAACCTTCAGGCTGCGCAGCAGTGACAGGGTCCCCCATCTCGCAACAGCAGAGGCATTCACTCTCGGTGAAGTTGCTCAGAACCACGCAGTGTCCGCAGTCACACCTGAAACAGCACCAAACGAGCGCTGAAATATTTGACATTGGGCTGGATTCATTAGATGCTGCATGCAAACATTTATAAGGAATGAAAATTAGAAGAGGCAATGAAATGTCCTATATACTGCTGCTGGAAGCACCTTCTTACGTAAGGTGTTCAAGATTAAATTTCTCGATTGAAATTGGACTGCATGAGACTTGGCTTCCTTGCGGTGATCCGTTTGGCTGGCATGCAATACGGGTGTTGTAATGCGCACCTTCTATCGCGATCAAGCCCAATCGGAATAGAGTTTCTAGATCTCGATCGCCTTATCTGCACAAAATATGGAAAGCAGCCGACCACAGTCGATAAATTTGATCTCGATCGAGGTTTGAACGCGATCGAAAGTGCACGGTGCGATGAAACATTCTGCACGTATACAAGTGGCACATTTCAGGCCATTGCAAACTGAGCTCAGAGTACTGCACAAATGACACGCCGCAGGAAAGACTGCACAGCGTACGCGGGATGGCAATTTCGACACGACAAGTAAACCCTTGCTTCGTCGTGTCGACACCATCCCCACTTTCGCGGCACTTAGTGATAGCGGCCTCCTTTTATGGAAGAAACGCGTGGCCACATCGACAGTCCAGCACTTACCAGTCAGTACTAGTGAGTCGCGAGTGAAGTTCTTCGCCATCGTCGGGAACATCGTCACCTGGCGAACCGGACGGCTCGAATTCCGTCGACGAAAACGAAGCTTCGCTTCCTGTCGGCGCGGCCGGCGGCTCACCATCGTACGCGGAAACACCTGCTGCGCGAGCACGGATGATCATTTCGCGCTCCGTTTCACTGAAGTCGCTGAAATGCAGTCCTGCTTCCCTGGCGAGATCTTCGTTGGAAGGTTCAGCGTCAGCAACGGTATTCATCGCGGCCACCGAACACCTAAGCCGAAGTTGCAGCGAACGCAAATGCAGCGGCCATGCTCCCTACGATGCAGCCAGCGCCTCGGCCGTTTACGCAAGCGGTGACGTATCATGGCGCCCTCTGATTCGCTGAGAGCAATGAAATCTGTGACGACACTGCTTCAGTGCCGAATCTGGGGTGAGAGAAATTGAGAAAGAGATATTTGATCTTTGTTTACGAATTTCTCCGCTAATAACTCATATTTTTGCACCCAACAAAAACTGCTTGCGTTCCTGAAGGTCCCTCTTTTATTCCAGCTGAACTTCCCGTTTCTCTTTAGTGTCCCTTTAAGCTCTGCTCAATCAGCTTTGCCAGAGCAACATTGTGGCTTCTGCTGCTGGCACGAGCTCTGTGTGCACACACAGCGTTCCTGCTGAGAAGTTGTGCGCATACCACACTGTGGCACATAAGCTGAGCTGAGTGGAATGAACGACAAACGTCAAGCTAAATCTATCTAATTCTTTCATTGGGTGCCTATAAACGCTAATGGTTTTCCAGCGGTCTCATCTCGTGCACCAACAAAGTGCAATACCAGTAACGCTGCTGCCGGAATTCATCATTGCGCCAGGCCGCCGTTCCTGATGCGCAGCAGCAGTTATTTTGTGTACTGCATTGCACCGTATCGCCTCCGCATACCGTTAGGACATCATGTGAGGAGATCATGCGCAAGACTGAACATTGCTATCACTTTCAATACTTCGCCTTCGGGCAATGACATGCCCGAAGGCGAAGGGGAGAAGGGACATACGGCAATGCTGACAAATGGTCCTTTGACAAAGTTTCCAGAGATGGGCAGGAATAGTCAAGATGCAGTCATGTTGCTTCCCCTTTTTCTTATCCTTGACGTATCTGGAAGGGTGTACACACGTAAGATGTGGATAAGATCAACCAGCCAGTGACTGATGTCTGGGCTGCTGTCACTTGGCAGCCAGCCAGCAGCTTCAAAAATTACGAGGAGGAGTCCACCCTTTGAAAAGAGAAGCTGTCCTTTTGTGCCTTTCTGTAGTTCCCTGTATAATTACAAAACATGGCTGAAACGCTCACAGCTCTATCCTCTGCCCGCAGAATGTGTTTGCTCACCAAACTCAAGGGGGGGTCTGGGACCCTTTAAAGGGGCCCTGAACCACCCCTCAAGCTTGGTGAAATAACACGGTCCACGGGTAGCTTACACTAGCTGCTATGAACATCTCGGACAAGTTTTGCTGTCGTACGCGGTGCGTGGAGCTCGCAAGCAGAGTGGAAAGTCACCTTTCTCTCAAAGCTCTCGTTTCAACAGAAGCCATGATCCTCACTCTCTTCTTTAATAAAGCACATTCCAATATGGAGCTGCTATTGGTCGCTGCGGTCGACTACACCATGGCCACCACCGGGTGCCGCCACGACTTCACTGGCTAAGCGCACTGCGGCTCGCTAAGGACAACAGCGTTTGGCTTACGTTTAGCGCATCGTAGGCACAAAAATTGGAAGTCGTGGTGTCTATGTTAACATCCAAAATGAAATTTGAACTGCACGCCATAGTGGCGTTTCAAAGGCAGAGTGCTATGGCCCCACCCCACTCCGCCATAGCCTTCGCAGTGCAAGGCATTGTGGAAAGAAGGGGAGTGCAGTAGAAGCAGTGTTTGATTGCCAATAACTCCCCTTCTGATGAAAGCATTGAAGTACTTTTTGCGGCAAAGTATTTCTGAAATAGCCTACTTTCAATTCAAATGTTTTTCTCCACTTCGATAAAAAGTGGTTCAGGGCCCCTTTAAAGGCTGCACTTTGTTTCAATACTCCGTAATGAATACGTCTCTCTTATGACCAGTCTGCAGCTTTAGTAAATCACAGGCTGCCCACTGTATTTTCTGTTGACCACATAAGGTAAGTCATACTGCCACACAACAAAGTCAAAGGGGAGTCTCTGTGGGGAGAAGGGACATACGGCAATGCTGACAAAGATGCACTTGTGCTTTCGCTTCCTTTTCCGACAATGATCTATTTTTGCCATAACCAAGCACTCATCAATCCACAGAATGGTCACAAAGAGTTTCAAAGTATAAATACAGGGGAAGCTTTGGACAAGTATTGGGTATGTTCAAAAGACCAGCCGCTTTAAATCTACTTGACCTTTGACACTAATGCTTCACACACTGCCACGAGCAGTTGACACCCGGTACAAATTATCCGAGTAAAATTGAAGGCTCTTACCACTTGAGATATTTTAAGTTAAAGAATCATGTATCTTCAACACTGCCCAGCCCAGAACATTGTACAATTGCTCTTTTAAGGGAAGCTACCACAAAACTTCACATCAACTTACATGAAGTGACGATTGCTTTATTGTGTGCAGCAATAAAGCAAGCCACTTTTTTCACAATCCGACAGTTAACTGAGATTCTGCAACACTGTCATCACGACATGGTACAATTTGCAACGACTGCAGCCTGTGTAGATTGCAATCATGACACGGTACACTTTGCAACGACTGAAGCATGTGTACATTGCAAGGTGTTCCGTCTGTAACAATCAACAAGGACACAATTGGTGAATCTCGTACATAAACACCACCTCCACCACCACAGTCCTTGTGCACAGAGTTCACATTCAGCATTTTGCTCCGTGCCCCTGAAGGAAGATAACACCCACCAGCTTGCGTCCCTGGTTGCTTTTCTTGTTCACCAAGCCCAAACTCACTTAACAAGATAGACTAGCAAGTTAGCTGTGTGTTACATGTGCCCTCAACTAAAGCTTTCTTCATGCAACTTAAGAATTGACGAAGTGACCATAATGGGCAACCAATTGCAAAACATAGAGGACAAGGCAGAAGAGTAGCTGGTGGAATGTCATGCTTTATTCTGCTTGTAAACAACCGAGACCAATGCAATGGGTGCCCAGCCATTCTTACTTAAATAGAACCCTAATGAAAATGATGATAGGCAAGAGACGCCACCTTGTTCTTCTGTTAACAGTGCTTGCCATTTGTTTTGGTCCCACTAGGCTAATGAGGGTAGATGGGAGCGGGTGACTATACTATAAAATGTTGACACTTTGGGCTTATTACCAAATGGAAGATTGTGAAACACACCGAGGCAGAGCTGAATACCACAGCCCTCTGCACTTTTACACTTAGCACTGCAATAATAATGTTCCCAAGCATCCACCTTTAGGGCTTATCTTGTGCCGAAACTATAATCATCTACCTTTCGTGCATTTCCTTTATGTAACACTCCACACGCTAGTTTCACAAGAGGAATGCCATGCCTACTATTCTAAATGGCATTCTAAACTACTATTGCCTACTATTCTAAACTATTCCAAATGGCATGCATGCCGTTTGTAAACTGAAAGTGTGGGGAGCGCAGCACTAAACAATGGAATGTATGCAAGAGATATGACAATTATTATTTGGCGACAAGATAAACCACAAAGGGTCAAATTTTTTTTAGAGTGTAGCCACTATCTCCAGGCTATGGCTACACTGGCACAAGCAAATTATGCAACTACAGACAGGGATGTGTTTGGTTTCTTCGTTTTTAATAACTTCCAGAACGAAGAAACCAAAACAACTTCACTGTCAAGGCATGCCGAGCTACCATTAAATAGACACATAAAAACCAAGTCAGTGACGTGCGCAAAGTTCACGTAGCAATATGCCGTCCAACCCACTTAGAATAACATTCTACTTACAAGAATATTACATTCTTGTAACTGATAATTCTTATAAGCCAGTTACGCGAAAAAAAGGGAAGAGAAAGATTTAAGCATTTTAACCCAAAACAAAGCATGTCACTTTCACTGTTTCAGAGAAATACCATAACCTGTCAGCTTTGCTTGCTTCAAACAAGCTGACCGATACCTTTCTCTACAGCAGTGAAGTTTTCCACATAACATAGTGACAGGTCCTTCCCAAGAACAAAGCTCCGTAGAGACTCAATCATCTGTATGGCCTGTTACAAATAAAGAAGAAGGTGCGCCGAGCATGCGCTGCTCGCTCAGTTGCTACCAGAGGATGAACGAGTCAGGTGTCCGGGTCTGGGTCTAATCCCCGTCGTTATTTTGCTACATGGCTGCCTGCATAAACACAACCCATCATCACTGAGGCATTCCGCTGCCAATATGCTTTTGACAAGTGCATCATCAGTGAGGTACAAGGACATTACCACAACGTCATAAGCATGTAGTAGGAAGTTGTCCAGTCCCGAGGTGCGAACCACAGCTTGGGCATCACTTCATACGTGGGAGCTATGCAAGGTTCATTCACTTTGATGGGGCACCGATCGAAGCATGGACTCTGGACCACGTGCTGCACCACTTTAAAATCTCGAATCTGGCTCACAGCCCCCATATCCATGCTTATAAACTATAATGGGGCCTGGGGACATTCTAGTAAGGCAGTTGTTTTATCGCAGAACACATACCAAAGTTGGCAGTGCTTCAGCAGTTTAATGTGTTGGCGTTCTTAGGGTACTTCCCACACTTTCTGGAGGCTAGCTATCTATGTATGTTTGTATCCAACCATTTTCCAACCTACCCAAGTCACTGGGTAGTCAAATGGGTAGTGCCTCGGGCGGCTTTGCTGACAGGGTTCACAACCAACCATCAGACCAACTTGGGTCACTGAGTATGAGGCAATGTTGTGTACATACTTCCATGCTCTTCAACAAACCTCTTCCCTGCCGACATGGGTCACTGTAAATGTGGGACTGGGCATGTACCGCTGTTCGAACAAACTTTGACGCCGACTTGGAGCACTAGGTATGGGCCACAGGGAATGTGGTGCTTTACAATGACAAAAAAGATCCCTTCAGTTTCTCTGATGCTGAGCAGGATTAAACCAATGTCACAAGGGTTTCATAAGGGCAGCAACCTGATGCATTAGTAGGGTGCACCACAAATGCGCTGGGTATGTGCTACTTTTCAATCAACACCTTTCATGCCAACACTTTAGCAAGCTGAGCAATGAATGCACTAGGTATGTGCTGCTATTCAATGAACCTCTTGCAAACTTGTGTCACTGAGCATGTGCCATTGCGAGCGTGGCAAGTGAGGGAACAATTCTCAGCATGATGCATTTCGGAGGCTACACGTAGGCTTCGCGGCAGCAGCACTAGATGGCACCGAGTGTTCTAGGGAAGTGCGAAATAGGAATCCCGCTGTATTATATTCCTCACACGTAACTCGTTTCGACGGTGGCATTGTGTTGCGTCGCTACATTGATTCAATGCTAAATGCATTACTGTCGACAGTCATCGTAAGATGGGTTCCACCGAATCTTTTCGTTTGTGGGATCATCTCCCGTAGCCTCTTGTGCTCAGCAGCCCGCTCATGATCTGGATCTATCGGCAAATAGGGGCAGGTAGGGTCAAATGCTCGACATGTCCAGACGGGCCCAGGCCAACTTTGTCATACCATATACTCTGGGATTGTGCAGGCCTCCAAGATGCCATAACTGCCCTCCAGAACTCTGGAGGAGTGGATCTTTACGTCCGTGGCAGTGACCTGGGCCAGTATAACATAAAACTATTCCAATCTGTTTTTATTCCAAATCCGCCATTAGCCCTCCGAAATAGGTCCGAATGGTTCAAGTCCAGTCCACATGGGCGGGCGCCACGCCCAAATGGGCAGAGCCCCAAGCAATTTTGACCTATCACGGACGGCTAATGGCCGATTTGGAACAAGAACATATTAGAATAGCTTTCTGTTATACCGACCCAGGGCAGCCCTCTGTGGGGACTTTGCCCTGGAGACTAGCATGGCCGGCCAGATCTACGTCATCAGGGTCAGTGTGGGACCTTTCGTGGCCGCCAGGGGCGATGCTCCTCGGAGCATCTCATCTTCAGCAATGTCGTTTACCCCACCCATCTTCTCTATAACATACCCATGTTTCTGAAACCCAGCATAGGCCATGGAGCAATTCCTTCTTTAATAAAATTTATTCATTCAATTATCCATCTGAAATATTTTTCAAATTGGCATTTTTATGAGAGGGATGGACTGTAAATGGGCTCAACCTAAACTCAATAATACAGAGCTTTAGCATGTATGGTATTCAGGTAAATACAAGCAGACTGGGCGTTTTACCGGATGAGTGGATGCCCTAATGGGAAAAGCTTGCACGGTACAGCCATCTGGTGGCACAGAGCTCAACCAGACAAATACAGCTAATATTGCACTAACAAAGTGTATCTTAATTTGCTGGTGGTGTAAATTTTCGGCAGCAACACGAATATGCTGCTGCCAAACATTTACATCAGCAGCGACGTAAAAAATACACTTGGTAACTGTAATATTAGCAGCATTTGTCTGGTTGATTGAGCTCTGCGCTCACGAGATGGCTGCATCGTGCACAACAATGCACTGGCAGGCAAGGATCGAGGACATCGAGGCACCCTAAGGCCGGTATTTTGTAGCAATGCATTATGCTTTATTTTATTGACCCTTTTCGCGGTGATCCCATGGGCACTGCCATGTTTGATCACGTGGTGACACGTCCATTGCTTGCCTCAACTGTCTCTGTTGCCTCCTTGTTTACAATGGAGGTGTATGACGCCAGCGCGGCTTAGAAAACCTCTGTTTTCGGAGATATCATAGATGCTGACTAGGTGGATGACATGAAGCTTTGATCACGGCTTCAGAGAACATGCAAAAGCACTTTTGGAGCTGATTAAGCTATGTCCAAACGGCGCAAGCAGTGTATATGGTGCTTGTTCTAATAGCGGGGCTAAATATGTATTCCAAGCTATCCAAACATTCTGCTCATGAATTCAGTCAGGATCAGTGTGTTTTGCTCTTTGTTCTTTATTCGGCAAATGTTTTGAAGCTGTAGCTTGTCAGTTTCTGACTTAATGAAGTTGCTCGGTGCGGCCACTAGCTAAATTATTTTCTGCCTAATCGCTCGTGTGTGTGCTCCGTTCCGTTAGATTTGTTCTTGCTGCACACAAGGCTTGAAACGTAGCTGTTCTGCACATTTTAATACCTTGTATCAAATGCGTATTATCGCTAGTAACTCGCTTATTCTTGTGGACCGTCATGAAACGTTCAGCTTCGACCATGCGCGCGCTATCGGTGTAGTACCATCACTTATTCTGCGTATACATGCAGTGCGCTTATATTCAAGTGTGCGCTTATTCACTTATTCTTGATACGTCAGCGATAGAGTGGGCGTAAGTTTTCCTGCCATTTGGGACAGATGTGTATAGATAACGTGCGCGAAACTTACTATGACAGGAAGCGGCGCTACTCCCTTTGTCATTGTTCAACGAGTGGAACTCACTCTTGCCGACGTTCTGGCAATGAAGCCCTTTCTTCAAAGGTTAGTGATACAAGGCTAGCGGATGAGCAAATTTCTGTATCCTCAAGGAAAGCCGTACATCACAAAGTGCCAGTAACACGTTCGGACAGTTGCAGCAGCGGTCCGCGAACTTGGCCACACAGATTCATTCTATTCCTCAACATGCCAGTCACTATTTTTGCAGCCAACTCCTGCACATGTCTTCAATCCACATGATTCAATCTAGCATGATTGGAGCACAGTGTGTTAGTCAAAACTCAGTTGCATTTCCAACAGCTGATCGTACAGAAGCAAGGTAGAAGCGGTAATGGTTTCCTATTGGTGCGCGGTTGCTGAGGAGACGTATGGCGCGCCGTCGTGAGCGCCATCTCGTTTCTCTAAAACAAACTGCTCTGCAAAAAGGGTCAATACTAGTCTTATCATCCACCGCTCATGGCCGGCTGATCCCATTGATAATGTGAGCGGACGGTCGCTCTGACCACTGACCAAGCGCGAAAAGGCATTAGCATTGGAAAGACATTGCTACAAAATAGCGGCCTAGGTCGTTCATGTTTGCGCCTCCGCTCATCCGGTAAGATGGCCAGTGCCCTTGCATTTAGAGGAATACCGAACACACTAAACCTCTCTAATGATGAGCCACTGTGTAGTAGCCCTCTGAAAGACACTAAAGAGCGCAACACTAAATTTATACTGGTACCCACCACGATGGTTCAGTGGCTATGGCATTCTGCTGCCGAGCATGAGGTCATGGGTACGATAACCAGGCCATTGTGGCCACATCTCAATGAGGGCAGAATACCTAGAACACTCGTGTACCATGCTTTGGGTGCAAACTTAAGAACTTGGGGTGGTCAAAATTATTCCATAGCTCGCACTCCACTAGAGTGTCCCTTGTAACCAACTGTGCAGTTTTTGTACATTAAACCTAACAATTTTCTTATGTACTGGCATGTGCAGCCACATTCTTTATAATGCAAAGATAGGCTAGAACATGACTGGCCCTTCACTGAAGCTTTATGGTTCATTAGTCTATTATTCAAACAGCAACCCTCGCCAATGTAGCATTTCGCCCATGATATGGAATGTCATAGATGGCGCCTGTCTCAAACACGACCATTCCCTCGCGGTGCTTAATATTGTACCCATGCAGGCTTTACGCATCACCCTCGATCCTTCTGTCCACAGCAGCCCATAGCTTGACCGGCTTGTTTTTTGCCGAAAAAAACAATATTGCAACCATGCCCTGCACCACTTTCTTAAGACGATGTAAACATGGAATGCTAACTGTCAAATTCTTACCATATCTTTCTGGAGTAAAGCCCTTTGCTTCCGCTTTTACTCTTTGTGTGAGACAGGCATCATCTACCGGGTACGCAAGGTATTTGAGAACACTATTCCTTATCACCATAGAAACCAGCAGGCTCATCATATCTATCTAGGTGTGCGGCTTCTTGTTGGTTGACCCCTTATCATTCATGCTGTGAAGTTTGTTCAAAGATGGAAGCGTACAGGCTGACGCAGGACATGAAATGCCATGCAGTCCTCGTCGCCCTGGCCGCACACCACAGCGACTTGGAAATTGCTACCTTTTTGAACGTAGCGAAGTCTTTCGTTTACAAGGTGAGGACAGAACTGATATGTTCTGGCGGTGACATGGCATCTGTGGCGAAAAGGAAAAAGCACAGTCAGCGGTCATACGTCATCAGAACCCCCGATTTTCTCCGGCAGCTGCAAGTCATCGTGAGTGACGACTCAGGGAAGTCAATGCGGGCTCAAAGTCACAGAGGTGACTGTCAGGCTCGCTGTGCACGAGGACTTGAGGTACCATTCCTATGTCAATTCATGTCCAATAAAACTCCGGAGAATCATCTGCTCTGGTCCAAGTGCTTGCTAAGCAAGCTGAAGAGATCTGAGGAGCCTGGAATGCTGTGTTTTTTTTCTTCAAATGAAAAGAACTTTGACCAAGACCAAAAAGTTAACCGCCGTAACAACAGGTGGCTTTGCGCAAGCGCTGATGAGGTGCCTACAGTGATGCACACGCAATTTTCGTCGTCTGTGATGATGGTGTTAGCTGTCATCACCAACGAGGGGGACATCATGCCACCACACATTTTTTGCAGGACTCCGCGTTATCGCTGCCGCATATGCGGAGGTGCTTGCCACCGTTGTAAACCCTGGATAGAGACTGTTTTGAAAAGAAGACCTTATGTCTTTCAGCATGTTTCGGCTCCCACCCACACCACCTGCATCACCCAGGAGTGGCTGGCTGGCAACTTCTACGAACACATCACTCCCAACTTGTAGCCTCCTAGTTCTCCAGATTTACATACGCTCGATTACTATGTCTGGGGCGTCGTTGAGAGAGAGAGAGGCCAACAAACAGCCACAAAATACAAAAGACTCGCTGAAGGCCACCATTGCTGACTCAATGGCCATGCAACATCTCTAAGGACCACCTGATCTGTGCATGCAGCCGTTTCCGAAGCCGAATTGAATCAGTTGTTGCTGCGGATGGCGGATTCATTGAGTAATTGGGAAATACTTCTGTTACAGTTTATTTCCACAAAGTTTGGTGAAAATGCTATTTTTGCTGGAGATATTCTTCTCTGCCTGAAGCCAACATTGTGCTCTCAAATACCTCATGCACCCGATATGACATTTCCCTATTGATCGGGAAATGTTACATTGGCGAGACTGAGCTTTTCATTTTTTTTAACAGTAAATTAAAAAACCAGACAGGGGCCTGCAGACGTTCTAGTAAGCAAGTTCTTTTACTGCAGAACACATACTGAAGTTGACAGTGCTGTCACTTTAAAAATTTTTTAAAGCTTCTTTAAAGGGTTAGCCATGTTTTAACCAATCCTCACATTGGAAAGAATGGCTTTGTTGTTTAAGGATACCAGAGTGCTTTCTAGGTACAAAGAAAAGGCGACCATGTGACATAGAAGTATTTTTTATAAACAAGTCGGGTGAAATGTACCTTGCTAGACCATCTGTCGTGTTGCTTGCCTCAGAAATAGGGTATCTGGACGCACACCATTAAGTGGTGTTTTGTTGCCTCTAACTTTTGCCTTTGTTTTATTGTTTTTGCCAAGTGTTTGTTCAGAGATACAGTAAAACCTCGCTAACACTAACCCGCTTAAGAAGTAATCATGGTTTAAATATAGTTGCGATGATTCCCCCACCTTGTCACCATTGAACCATATGTATCGGCTGACCACTTAAGCTGTGGTTGCTTAATGCTTGCCAAATGGTTAGTGCATAGTAAATCAGTAAATACTTAATATTTCGGCGCGTACAAGGGTGAAATTAGTAAAATGTTGTGCGCACAGACCATAGAATTAAAAATTGCGGCACACGGAACTTTCCCAGACTGCAGTCGCCACTGATAGTGACCTCAAAACATGGTATCCATGACGTGCTGCCTGCTCCGATAGCTTCTAGCGCTTCCACATAGTCGTCATGGATGATGACGTGATGATGGCCCTTCCATATCAGACGCAGCTAGTGCACTGACTGTCATAAGGGCGTTCGTAGAGAAGTGGGGCCTGATGGAGAAACTGACTCGCGGCACTGCCGAGTTTGAGGGTGCTGTTGTCACTGCAAGGGCACCATGGCAGCAAGTGAAAATTATATTTTTTTGCTGCCTGCTCACGAATCAAACTTGTCTGCGTGTGTCCTAGAGTGAGAATTAACATGTTTTTTAGGCCGGTAAGTCTATAGCCACTCATCTGACATTGTCGGTTAATTAGTACAACGCTTAGTGCGTACCTGATCCACATTCCCTGCCAACTACGTATTAATGAGTGTTAGAATATCGCTAGCGCCCTGCCTCAGGAAGCGCTATTTAAGTAGTGCACTAGTGGGCCTAACTGAAGCTTGGGACCCACGTAGCAGTTGTTGGCTGGTTGGTGAAGGAAGACGACGTGTGTCACTGCTAATACGAGTTCACCTGTATGGCCAGGTAATATTTTATTCTTCTATTAATTCAGCCCTCTTCTACTATGACTTGTGCCTCAATCACCGATGGGAAGACAACACAAAGTTTTACTGTATATATTTGCGTGATTTCAGCAAAAACCTCGGCTGATAGTCAGCGGAGTTTGCCTTCCTTACCTTTGTATCGAGTCTTTTTGCACTGCTTTTTGCACCACCTAGTGTACTTAGGTGCGTATAAAGAACCCGAGTGCTTTTGCATTTCACCCCCGTTGAAATGCGGCTGCCGCCGCCAGGATAGTGCCTGCAACCTTGAGCTCAGCAGCGCAATGTCATAGCCACTAAGCTACCGTGGCGGGTCGATGTCAGAGTAAGCTTCTGTGGAAACTACCAAAGCGGCATCACCACCAGCCTTTTCTTCACATGCGTTTTCTGCTCCTCCCATCCCTTCCTCTTATCAAGCCACCTTTCACTGTACGAGTGGCCATTTTGCATAAGTGTTATCAATACAACTTAACGTAGCATAACTAATACAGCTTGTCATTCCGCCTTAGTGTCCCTCCAAGGGCATGCTGCGCTCTTGCCATACGATTCACCAATTTGACCGGCAGGAATAATATCCTGAACATTCTCGTAATTACTTACGGTAACCATTTAACTACCATTAATTGCTTACATAAACCCTACTTCACCTGAAATGCCATTATGAGGCATACTTTGCATAGGCAGGGATGCTTTCCACAAATATATTTGAAGAACTTATTCTAAATTTGAAAAATGTATTCTCCACAGAAGCATGTCTGCACTTAGGCAACAGTTAAGCATGAACTCAAGCTGCAGTTTCTCCTACTAGTCTCACTGTATTCAACATTACCTATCTGAACACAACCTGACTACACATTTCCTTTCATTATCAAGCATTCTCTATTGAGACTGACATGAGACATGTCAACCACATGCGGAAAACTCCGTGGTTTACTGTAGTGTACTGCTTCTTGTTTAAGAACACATATCACATTTGCAGCAACAAAAATTTAGGCCCAATACACCAGCCTGTAGTTTCACAACCTTCCTGGCTATTGAAATATTTTGAAAGTAATTGGTAAACTAAAAATAATTGTGAGGCTTGATGTTCTGCATCTGCACAGTGGGCTGCAAAGGACACCGTAGTGGAGAGGCACCAGATTATTTTAGACTTGCTGGGGTTCTTTATTTTGCACCAAAGGAAGGTAACATAAGCGTTCTGCATTCTGCCCCATTAGAACGTGGCTGTCCATGGCGGGGAACAGAATCATGTGCAGAAATTTGACAGAACTCTCTTGATTGGTAGATTCTATAGCGGAGGGCCCCAGACTAATTTTGACCAGCTAGGGTTAACATGCACCCAAATATTGGCACAAACGCTTTCCTTCACCCTGCCCTCGTCACCAAGACCACACAGCAGCGCATCAAACCTGTGACCACATGCTCAGCACACTACAAAGTGTGCTCTTCAACATTACCCAAACTGATCTCTTACAGATGGCTCATATTCCGCATTTGTCACGCAATACACAAATAAATATGCCAAGCACATTTTCGCAATACTGACTTTTTCTATTTCTAGGCTCCATTTATTTTGCAAATAAAATGCAAATAAATGCACAGTGGACTGAATATGCAATCACCAGTCATAGTGCAAATGCGGTTTGCGACAATTTCAAAAAGCACACAAGCAACATTCCAATACATTATTGCTTTTCAAATTAAATATGTAACCGCCTACTACTGGGTAACAAACAGCATGTTCACTTGCCCACGCTAAGCACTAAAACAGCTCCACTTGCAACTATTGTAGAGGCCCGATGTAGTTCATGCAGCCAGTGCAAACCATATAAATTTGACTTGCAAGAAGTGTTCACCTTCCTGGTATTTGGGCAAGTTCAGCTACATGAACGCCCATTTCTTGCACTTGACTAGTGGTTGTATTTGTTACATGCAATCCTTATTGCAAAGTACATGTGAACAGGCACATATTCTTTGGATATCTACATGCTCACACCAGTAGTGCATAATGCCAACAGCATAGTGGCATGCAACAAATCGGAACTAAACATATCACAGAAAACAGATGAAGGTGAGAATGAACCTGAATAACTATTTCACAAGTCATCACAGTTAAAAATACCCAGCACTGTTGAACTTCTAAATGATCCCAGTGCTGCAGTTACTCCTAGAAAGTTGCTAGAAACTGCACCAGAAGTTGCTGAACCCATTGCAAAATCTGAAATGTGCACTTGCATCATACCACGAAAATGCGACGTTTGAACCAGCTTGGCCAGTTTAGAACTGTCACTGTCCATCACAAATTAACATCTCTGCACACTACAGATGGCCCAAACTTCGGAACCAGCAAAGAATTCTCATCGTTTTGTAATGGCCAGCCAATGTGGCCCTTTATGTTAAATTATGCTGGTCAGACCGTGCAACTTTACAAGTCGGAGCCTGTGTCTTCCCCTACCTCATTCATATTCAATGGGGCATGGACCATATATTCCAGAAGGCTAGCCTGCCTCTAACCTAACCATCTTTTCAATTAAAAGCCTTGTCAGCTGGTGGTTTAAAACATCCTTTGGAAATATTGGCGACCAGAACCATTATTCGGACATTTTAATGACTGTACAATGGCATCAAACAAGTACTAGTGAGGTGTATTTGGAGCCAGACTGAACTTTTGACTCATGTTGAATTGTTTGGAATACAAGTATCATATGTATCACAGACTTTTAACAAAAGCTTGCCATTTTTATGTGCAACTACCAGATGCTGACAAGCGACACAACATACAACAAATAAAACTCAAATAAAGTAATTTTTCAAATGCACGACGACATGCAGAAAAATGATGGGAATAAATGTGTGAAACCCACAATGTTATGGCTAACAAATTGTTGCATGCTTACACGTGAGCCCATCTTTGTCATTGTGCTTAATAAAACATTGCCCATAGCTGCCTAGGTGAGAATAACAAGTTTAACCTGCCGATCACACGCCAAGTTGTACCAGTCCTAACTGACAGCAGTAGAATTTTTTGTATCAAAATACTAAATTGCTGTTTTTTTGTGTGTGGGTTTGTATATTGTGAATTGGGCATGCATTTCAATGGGGCACAACAGCCATACCCATGTCATTTACCATTACCTTTTGCATGTGAAAGTTTGATACAATGTTTATGCCACTGCAGGCTTCATGAACTATGAGAGAAATGCCTTGAAAGATCCGTCAATCAGGGATCCGTAAATAAACACTGCAAACTAAACAAAAAATACACACGGCATGTGGAAGTGGTAGTTTCTACCCAAGGCAAACGTGTTCGCATATTAACGGCCAGCAATTACCAATCCTCACTGAGCTGTGACAACTTGCGCCTCATCGCGCTCAGTAGAATAATGAGCGGGTGCCCGAGCACGGTCGCGGCGTCCACGAAGCTCGCGGCCGGGAAGAGGCACACTGAATCGGCGCCCTCGTCCAGGAGGGTAGCCACGCACGCCAGGAGTCCTCGTCACGACCTCGCCGCAACTGCACTTGCTCAAAGTGAATGCCACGACGCTCGAGTTCCTGCGATGCTGTGTCGCGTGACCAACCTAGCAGACGCGACAGGTCGACGGAAAATATGTACCGCCGCGTGCCGAGCCGCACGACGTTGAGATCGACCGAAGGTACTCGTGAGTTCCACGTATCGCCACGTACGCTCACACTATCCTTCAGCGTCCAGTTGCGTCGACAACGACTTGCCGTTATCATCCACCAGCTGCGCACGAGGAGGTGTTTCTCCGCCTCCGCAAACGTGGCAAGTCAGCCAGCGATCCTCGGCCAGTGCTCTGAGCCGTTCGCCGGCCGTCTTCCCCCATGCACGCACCCCTGCAGGCATGTCCAGCTGTATCACCGTGCATTGCGGCGGTACGACGGCGAAGCGCGGCGCGAGGGCCCTCAGGTAACGACGCTCGATACACCTGCGTTTACCCGAGTCTATCAAATCCACTTTCGCGAAGGCGTTGCCAACCATGCACGCGGCGACTCTGACGCGCAGCCACGACTTGTCCCAGAACGCGGCACACAGACGCCCGGGGGACGCATCGAATGGTCCGGTTGCCGGAATCTTCCCCAATAAATCTGGAACTCCGTAGAATTGGTTCATGGCAATCGTCAGCTCAATAAGCATGTCGCTTTGCTGTTGAACAGTGACTTCGGTGGGGCTACGTACGTGGCTGACAAGTACCAATGACTGCGACGGCAGAGGAGCCGCAGGTGGCAATGACTGGGGACTCGCGACGTCGGCGGCTGGAAAAAGGACAAAATCTCCCATGGGGCCACACCGCTCCACGCGGAAGAGTGATGGGAAACGCAGCTGCATTAACTGCAAGGTGGCCACGGGCACCGGCTTGCCCAGCAAGCGTTCGCTCGCTTCGGCAAAATGCGACATGTACAGGCCTTCGGGGTACTGCTCCAACGTGGTGACGATTTCATCTTGAAGTCTACGATCTTCAAGCTCTTGCTCCGCGGGCGAACGGATTTGAAGCCGGGCCAGACAGTCTTCCAGCGACGCGAAGCCGTATTGTTCCACTTCGAGTGACGTGCCGAAGCGGCGAAAGTAGACGTCACGCAACGCACGCAAGTTGGCACCGTTTTCACCCACCAAGTGCAGCAAGTTACTCTCCACCAATTCGGGAAGCTGCGGCGCACTAGGCCGCTCCCGCATCTTTGCTGTAGGGGAAGTCGTGGTGGGGCAGCGTTCGCGCACTTTCTCAGCTCGAACCAGCGTCTGCACGTGGCATAAGTCATCCCCAATCTTGGCACTCAGAAGCACATCGGTATCGTTGCGTGTCACGTGCACCGTGTCCGTGAGGCTTTCTAGGAAGCTAACGCAGTCGACGTAACCAAACCTGCGGTAAGGGATCCCACGGCCTTCCTGGGCTTGGTATTGCTTAAGGAGTGAGGTGTAACGGGTAGGGCCATTGTTCACAACGAGCAAGGCACGAATCACGCACTTGACGTCTGCGAATTCCTTCAGCCTGTCACCCATGGCTTTGATTGATCATGCAGTAAAGTGGCGACCCTAATGTAATAATGATCTAACCAGCAAAAGTATTCTGCATGTCAAAATCGCATACGTTCAATAAATATGTCGGCACTTTGTTCACTTGCTCAGCTAGAGTGACCTAGCTCAGCAAGCGTGCTCACTAGAATAAATAGAATGCAGTACACAAGGTAAATACGCCTGGTAGCGAAGCTTCCATAGAAGCCCATACCAACGCAAAATAGAGTTCTTTTCTAGCCATGCGTATACAAAATTGATTAGGAATTTTATTTTTGTTGAATGAATCTAACTGTGTATCGCTTTGATTAAAAAATGCTTTTTTTTCTTTCGCAATGTTTGTTCCCTCCAAACATAGTCGCGCTTCAATCGCTGCTCCCATAACCATGCCCATAACCACCCTTGCCGATGTCGGTGACAATTCGTTCTGAACCGCTTTTCGCCCGAAGCTTCGCGACCATTTGGATTGACCTTGTATTACCTATGGTATTACCATAGCCTCCTATATAATCTATGCCTGCCGGATGAGCCCGAAAAGGCCGTCGTCTATGGCGGCGCCACCTACGTAGGGTAGGAGTCAGCATATTGAAGGGAGCGGCAAACCTCGTGATGGGGATGTCGCAACTGCCGCATGATAGCAGTAGCAGACGACGAAAGTTGTTCACACTCTTGTCATAACAAAGGTTTAAATCGGCGGTTGCGGTGGTAGCAGACGATTTCTTTTTTGGAAGCCGCAGAATTCGAAACGTCGCTGTGAATGTTTCGCTGCTTTCCCTAAGTTTTTTTCTTGCAGCGGTATTGTCGAAAATGCGAAGTTTACTTTCAAAAACTTTCAAAAAGCGCACCTTAGACCCCTACGTAAGTGGCGCCCCCCTCCCAAGTTTTGACGACGACCGCTTTATATTGCTATATTATTACAACACTAAGATATATAAGTATTTACACAATTTTTATTTACTTTCACGTATTTTTTGTCACCTATGAGTACCAAAAACGTAAAAAACTTGCACGAGACCACCCTACGTAAGTGGCGCCACCGCCATAGTTCCGACGACGGCCGCTACCAATGGGATCGCCGATAATCCGGCAGGCATAGAATATATAGGAGGCTATGGTATTACATACAATCGCGCATGCGCAGAAATAGCGGAGAAATCCAATTTTGATGCGCAGGTTACATGCAAGCACTGGTCGAGTGGGCCGAACGGCACTCTCCCGCCGAGGCGCCGCGTGTGGAAAAATTGTGCGAGGGCGCTGCGAGCGAACTGAATTTTTCAAAGGTAGTGACAACTACACGCGCGCCCTCTCGAGGGGTCCGAGGAGCAGCGCTAGCAGACGATGCGCCGCTCGCTCCCGTGCATTCTGCGGACGAGTGCGCTCTTGAAGTGGTTAATTATTAACATTTGTGGCCTCATCTGCTCAGGAAACTTCAAACAACAGGGACAATTACTTTAATGAGCCCGGAGCACGTTAAACGTTTAAATAAAACGCGTGCCTTTCCGAAACAGCGGCGGTTATACAGGGCATTCTTATTTCATTGGTTCTTTGAAGGTTTTCAAATTCAGCGTAACCTGAAGTGCAGATTATATTTGGGTCAGCTGATAGTGCTTGCTTCCTAGTTCGCAAAAACAGGCAGGTTGTGAGCTTACTGCAACTTTCAGAAATGTCACTGCGCACCGAGCGCTCTAATAGAGTGCAGTGCATATTATGTGCTATTATCGGTTTTATTGCGTTTGTCAGTGTTCGGCAGTATTCCGCCGGTCACACGGTCTTTTTAACCTAAGGATGTTTTGTTTATAAAGTAGTCTAATAGCTTTACTTAGGAGAACGTTGCACTGCATCTGTGGATTATCAGCAACCTGAGTACCTTCCAAGAACTACGACATCTAGCATGCCTACTATGTGTCTATGAGGCACCGATGTTAATTTCCGCCTGCTTTAAAAGAAATGCATTTATTCCAAGCCTTCGCCATTTCACTACCTCGACCACCTCCATACCCATGTGCCTTTACAAGCCCCGCAGATATATAGGTATGTTTGCAATGTTAGCCAATGCACTTGGCAAATAAATTTGGAGTATTTCTACACGTATAGGCTCTAAAACCAGACTATAGCCAGAAAAGCTGAATAGGAAGTTTTTGGTAGAGATGCAGGAGAATGAAGGAACACGTATTCAAAAATTGGCTTTTATTGCGCGAATGCAGAACAAAGTTTCTTTGAAAGGCAAGCACTAATTTGAAGCATGCCCTGTAGTAGGATACAGTTAAAGAATAGCAGTTAGCACATAGCACCATTGTCCACAGCGCCCTGTAGCACTCCACTGACCAACAGAAGAATAAAAACAGCTCGTTGATGTTCGACTATATCAAAGAAGCCCAATGCATAAAAATCCTTAAGCTTATAATTTCTTATGGTCGCTGGAGCAATGAAGCATGGCATGGAACCCAAGTGCACGCAAGAGTAAAAACCACAGAAAATTCCTTCTTCCTTCTGCTGATATTGTTGTTACCGGCGAGGAAAGGAAAATAACTTTTTTCCGCCCTCCATGCGGTTGCGGCAACCGAAGGCACAGCAGCCCGGCATACTAGCATGTCACGCTGCAAAAATTGATTTCGAACACACAATTCCTGCGTCCGCTCAAGCATCAGGTACATAGGCACTTCTAGTTTACTACAACAATGCAACAGAAGCGCGTGAAGTGCTTTCTGCTTCCCAAAATCGTCCAAATGCATGCTCGAAAACAAACAACACCCGCACATACCGCCGGCACAGCGACCACTGCTGGACCCTTTGGGCAGGGCGCGAAGGCGAAAAGGTCACGTGTCGCCAACCGGCCTTTCGCAGGGCGCGGCGGCTGAATCAAAAGCTTTCGCTACCTTTGAAAAATAGAGGAGCCTGGATAGGGGGGGGGGGGGGGGGGCGGTGACGCGCTCCGCGGCTTATTCAACGTACTTTCGCTGCGGGCGCCGAGGTCGATTGCGCATAGTGCGCTCTTAAAATAGTACTCTATTTCAACTGCAAATTTATGTCTACACCATTTTGCCAAACATATATTTGAGGCATGGATTATACAACGCGATGTCTTTTCAATTTTGCTGTCGTTGTCAAGCGCGTCGTCTGCTAGCGAGCGCGGACGCCCAGTTTTTCTCGCGGAACGTCTGTGCTGTACATTTTTCTTTAAATGTTCTAGTTGCTTTGGCGCGACCATGATTCTTGACGGCCGGTACCAAATTTAGTTTTAGCGAGGCGAACTGCTGTTTTACCACTGTCTTCGAAAAGTAACTGGTATCTCTGCAACATGAAGGCTGTGTGAGAAAATTGTTATTGATCACGTGTCATTTTATGCACGCTTTTTGTCAGTGGATATTGATCAGGGACAACGATCGAAGAAAACAATATTAGAGTGAAATAAACCAGGTTTATTAACTGCGTGGCGCGAAGAATGACCAATGTATTTCTAGGCAATTAAATCAAAGGGTACATAGACACATATATTCACGATATATATGTAAGGGAAAAAATAACAAATATTCTAAATGCACTACTTGAAAAAGTGAGAACGCCCGACCGGAATAAGCTCACGTGTCTGCCGTAACAAATACACGTATTCGTGAATACCGCACAGAAAACTCTCATTCGCAGAAATAATATTCATACCAGGCAATAACAACACACACACACAGTATATATATATGCAAGTGTTAGTGATAAACTGTACGACGCCGAATAGTCGTTTCCGTTCGAATGTAACGCATAGCAGAAGTATTGAAATCTCACAGGTGAGTGACAGATGCAAGTGAGGACTTATTCCGAATGATTGTGCTGCCGGAGAGTCGTGGCTGTTGTGCAGAGGCGCAGTTCCTGAGAGAATTAACGCATGGGTGTTAATAAGCCCTGCTTAAGAAGTTCCTAGCTCTCAATATAAACGCCCCGTTTTGGGGCAGCCTGTAAATTTGCTAATTTGATTCAGACAAGGAAAACTTTTTTTGACAGTCTCACTATGTTTGCAACCCATTAAAACTGGTTGCCCCATGTGGTACCACAGTTATCTTCAATGAACGCAGCAGATCTGCACATATCTCTACGTGTATGTGAGGTACGCCATTTCTTTAATTGTTTCATTATTGTCGTTATGATAGCGCACCGGATAACTGAAAGCAGCCGTTTATAATATACAAGCTGGTGAGTTGAGCGGTCATACATTTGGGAACGGCATTATATTTATGTATCAAATATAGGATAAGCGTAATATGTACGTCTCGGAAATCAGGCTCGATAATAATTTATTTTGTTTACACCCCAAGGAAAAGCCGAAGAACGCAGCCACCTGCTTTTTTCTTTTTTTAATTTAGACAAATTCTTCGGTTTTACGTGGCAAAACCACGATATGATTATGAGGCACCCTGTTTAGTTTTCACCGGGGTTCTTTAACATGCACCTGAAGAGAAGTACACGAGTCTTTTTCCATTTCGTTCCCATCGAATTTCGCGACCTGGATTGAACCCGCGAACTCCAGTTTAGCAGCGCAACGCCGTATCCCCTATATAAATACTAACTGGCTACCGCGCAGGTTTGGTTTCTTTTTTTTTCTTTTTTGAAGTATGGACTGGAAAAAAATTCCACGTACGGCTTACGGCCAAAGATTAGCCTATAGAATGACTAACTAAAACCGTTTTCGGCGCTCGAGGTCCGACCGCAATAAATGACCCCGTACCAATTACTCCACATTCTGTTACGCGAGGAAGGCGGAAACTTCAATGGAATGTTGCGCTGCAGTTTACTGTTTTTTTTATAAATATAACAATGCTTCCCGTAAATTTGAGTACGAGGCGCCGGATGGGCCAGATATGCTTTACTTGCTTGAAGGGGCAAGCAGGAAGGTTACATATGTCTCTGCGTCTGCGTTTCGCAAGGCCTACTGATGGAAAACTATATGCGCAACAATACACACGAGAGATACATGCTGCTTGAAGAACAAGAAAAAAATATTTGTTCTCCAAAGGGAACCGTGCAATACCATAGTAGAACGAAAGCCGACACTGCGGCCGCGCAATGCACGCGCACTTACCGAGCGGCATTAAAAAATAACATAAAAAGAAAGAAAGGAATTTATTCTTACATGTCATATGCAATTATGAACACCATTTGAGCGGTATGAACGCAAATACCAGCGCGCGAAGTAGCACGAATGACCCTGCCGAGCAGTATCGCCAGCAGTTTCCAACGACACGACCTTGATGCGGCCCAATCCACTTCGATCGCAGCGCCGCCACAGTATTTTTCCACGTCGGGTACCTCACTGCAAAGCATGCGCCACCCCAGCCGCTCGTCCCACTCAACCGTATTCTAGTACACTCTACCCCGCACACTCTCGAGTTCCCCAAATAGCGACAGAGGAGGAAAAAATCGCTGCTAGTCAAACAGGCATAGTACATTCACTCGAAAATATGCATATGCGAGTGCAATAGCTGCCGCAAGAAGCGCCGTAATAAGCGCAATTTTAACCAGCAAACTTACTCCTACACTCATCGAAGCGTCCTTTATGACCTAAATAAAGTTTTTCCAGTCCAATCCAGTACAAAATGATGTTCCTAATTATACATTGTGCTCTTGAGTAGTAGCTTTGTTGTTGTTTTGCCATTATAAACTCAAAATAACGTTCAGCATCATCGACCTCCCACGTGACCTCTGGCCTGGATTAAAAATTTTTACCGGTATTTTCGGGTACACGACAAGCACGGATTCATTGGTTTGTACACTTATGCTGGTTGCTTATTTTGTGCTAAAACCAGTTTATTACGCTTCTAGAACTCGCGTTATTTAACGTGGGGTGAAGTGACGTGTTTACGAGTGGATATTTAAGCCCGAAAGCTAGGTTTTGGTCGTGAGCCACGCGGAACAAGTCTGCATCGAAACGGGAGCCGGATTCTGCTCCGACTGAGGACATTAACAAGTCTTGCCGAGTCACTTTATTCCAGTTTATATAAACTTCTACCCCACAGTATATGTGTAGATATAGTAGGCTTAATAGATACACAACGTCGTGTATTTTCACACACCTACGGCGTTTTTATGCTCAGCACGTGTTCGCCGGTTCGATTCTCAGTCGCGGCGGCTGCATTTCGATGGGGGCGAAACTCTAAAAATGATCGTGTGCGAAGCGCTGTTGGCACCCACCAGTCAATCAATCCTGCCGTCGCACATGTGTCGCCGCACCGTTGCGTGTGCATGCTTTGCCGCAGTCGTTTCGCAAGTATCGCTTTGTATTCAATATTTTCTGTTTCGTTTACAAGTAACCTGCGCTTGTCGGGCCTTGAACTGTGGACACCAAGCAGCCAGCGTATTCCTTATAAGCGTGTGACCGACTGCAATTGTAGCGCCAACGAGACAAGGACAGACATGAGAACGACAACACATGGCGATCGCCCTCATGTCTTTTCAGCTCCACTAATGATTCCACTGTGACGGAGCTTTAGTACGACACACCCACTATCCCGAATGCGAGCAACATTTCGGTTAGAGGACACCTTTGGCGAGTGCTCGAGACGCAATTTTGGCCTCTTTTCATATACTGTGTGGTCGTGATGAAGCGTATATGTAACAGCTCGGAAGCACACGTGCGCAGCTGTCACGTGTGGTGCCCGTTCTTTGTGGTTGCTTTTCCCTCATGCCTGAACTAAAGGAGAGGGGCTCCTTTATACATATACAGCATTCAGTCTCTGGGTGTCGAAGCGAAACTGAACCGAAAAAAAAAGAATGTGCGCGAACCGCAACTGCAAGAAGAACGACACCAACTTTTCCTTCCACTTCGCAATTATTTTTCTTCAATCTGGTTTACAGCTCGGGTTGACATTTACCCTCTGTGGAGCTTTTGCAGCGCAACCGTTCTATCGCATTTTTAGATGCACGTGGGCCTGCTGTCACTTTAGAAGTGGCGGCATCGTTGTTACGGTTTTCCACTTGTCTCACCTTGAATTAGGCGTGTTAGTAATACACTCGTTGACCATTTCAATTTTCTCACTTCAAAATGCTTCGTCATAGTTATGCAAATGTTGACAAAATGAAGTGCTTCCAAGCTGAGCAGTAACTTTTGATGACACTGGCATGTAAATAGAAGTATGTGCGACAAAAAGTAAACCGTGCATTGTGTAAACCGAATCACGTGACAAAGAAAACCCTTTCGCAGCGATGAGTTGTGACAGATACAGCATACCTCGCATGAGGCGAGTGTCGGGCCTCGAGGAGTTTGACAAAGGCTTCCCGCGAGGTGCGGAAACGCAACAGAGTGTAGGCAATGTGTTTATTTCACTTCAAGCGATTGTGAAAGCTTTTGACTATATCCTATATTTTTGTATTTATAATGCTCTCTCATCTAGTGTATTTGCCTATTTTGGAATAGCGGGCTCTCCAATGGCCAAATTTCTTATACTGTCGCAATTAGTAAACAACGCAAATTCAAGCTGCTGTTCTGGCAGCCTTAGTGCGCCTTGTGGCTCCCACAACGGTGTACCGTTTTAATAACATAAGTTCAAAGTAACGATGTTAAAAACACACCAACCAAAAATATATCTGCCGATCTAATGCGCATGTTGGAATCTGTGTGAAGCGGATCTTTTGGAAAACGGTTAGTTAAATGCTACAATATAACAGTGCAGATTGCCGTGGTTGCTTAGTGGCTATCCTGTTGGTCGCGGGATCAAATCCCGGGCACGGCGGCCGCATTTCGATGGGGGCGAGATGCGAAAGCACCCGCGTACTGAGAATTAGGTGCACCGTAATCAGATCGTGGTTTCGGTACGTAAAACCACATAATGTTTGAAGTACCAAGCACCTTATGCGCCCGGACTGTCGGCGTCTCCTGTCGTAATCGTCGTCCACAGCTGGCTGCGTTGAAGCAAGCGGTTGCGCTCGCGCTCGGCACGTGCTTGTGCCACTGCTCCCGCGTTCGTCGTCGTCTTCCACAGCTGCCTGCGTTGCCGCTCATCATTGCAGCGTAGAATTTCACTTGTCTTCTGTCGTCGTAATGGGGACGCCGCGTTTACGGGGTTATGAGCCATTGCTTAAGGCAGTATGAGCCCATTAGCGGTGCATCATTGCATGCTTCGCACCTCCCCAGGTTTCACGTTAGTGGAGCAGCATTTTTTGTGACAGCGAAGCTGTACCGCCATCAGCACGCTGAACACAAACGCTCCGCAGCGTGGCCTGGACCGACTTGGACAGACGCCAGCGCCGCGAAGGGTTGTGTTTTCTTGTGAAGTTCCCTATTTCCCAAAATTGCGAGTTCCAGTGTAAGGCGTTCGGGCTTTGTACAAGGGCATGTAGTAAACGCATAAAATACGGTACTTTCAATGCGTCATGTGCCTATATGACAAATTCACTGAGTTTCGCAATTGTATGCTACGATACTAGAACAGGATGTGCATGCCACGTCAATGAAATAATATTTAACTCTAAATCATTGTTGGTGAGTTAACGGGACGCTACATAGATATGCCTTGTTAAGCTCGATTGACACAATAAACATTCAGGACGTGGGTGGTCACGTTGAAGTTCCCGTACTAGACCCCAGGGCACATGATAAATTTCAGAAGCCTCCGTTCGGGTTATCGTCCACTTTTCTCTCATAATCAATCAATCAACCAATCAATCAATTAATCAAGCTGTTTATTTCGTATTTGCAGTACATGGTTCATAGTGTATATATAGAAGGAGGCCCAAAAGTCGAAACTGAAATTAGGGCCTCCTTACTTTACCAGTAAAAGAATATTCCGCGGTGTTCGAATGTTTGCGGTTAGGTTCACCGCCCTCGGAGGGCGGCAACCAGACCGTAACCTCGGGAGACTCGAGCGGTACCACCACTCACGACTCAACAAAAACAACTGTTTATTTGCTGATGTCGATGCGGCGGCGGCGTTTTGCCCGTGTTTGCACCGAACTCGCGCGGCGTTGGTGGCGTGTTTATGAAGAATGTGCCAACCTTTGCCGTACACCCTATGGCGGTGTACCATAGTGACCGTAAGGCCATGTCCCCTGTGGTCACTAAATACATGAAAACCACCGGATCATATATATTTCTCATTCTTTAAAGGGATACGGGCACAAAATTGGCGCATGGTTTTTTGCGTCGGAACAAAAGTTGAACTGTTGACAATGATGAATACAACAAGCTGTTTTGAAACAAAGAACGAGAAACATCTTTTTTTTTTTGAGATTTTCTGTTGCACCTTGCCTCCAAGCGGCCGCCGGCAGAAGCTGAAATTGGACGTCGTAACACCCATCCGCGCGCGCGCGCGGCCAAGGTATACGCCACAGCCGTCGCAGTGTTTCCGGGGGTGTCGGTCCCATGCAGCGTTTGTTTAAACCCTTTCGGCGATCTTCGCACGTGGTTCGTCTGAAACATTATCCCCGTCGGCGCTCCACGCAGGTGGTGCGTCTTACATGCGCCTTCCCGCGTTCGTCGCGGCGGAAGGATTATAACAGCATCGTCGGTCGTGACACGTCTTCGCACACGTTTCCCAGAAACGAGAAGGTGCGTAAACTTTGGATGCCTGCTTGTCAGCCATCACGCCCAGCCTGGAGACCTCTAAAAAATGACTTCATTTGCGTGGACCACATTGTCGACGATGATTATTTGACCAGCCCGGCTGTGCTTTTTGAAAAGCCTCGGCATGCCGCTCAAATTGCAACGCCTAAAGCCTGACGCTGTGCCATCGGTCTTCTCACGAAAACGCAAGGCAGAAATGACCAGCGGCGCATTTGAAAAGAGGAAGCGAAAAGATGTCAGTATTGTTTTCGTTCACTTGCAGCCTTCTTGAGCAGTGTGAGGGCGAGGCTGGGGCGAGATGCCCGAGGCTGGGCACGAAGGAATGTCTTTAAAAATGTTGGCAAAGCATAGTAAAACAATCCAAGGCTAGCGAGCGCTACTCACGAGATCCGTCCTACATGGCAGCGGGGCATGCACACACACAGCTGGCTCTGCTTCTCCACAGGCTAAAAACAGGAAAAACTGGGGAGATCTCCAGACAGATGCTGCCATCTGTCGGGTGGCCGGCGAAGTGGACGTGAGAGTCTCAGAGGTACTGATACCTCACAGCAGTTGCTCTGGCCGATGGCATAAACTACTATTCAGTTATCCACGCAGTGCTGAAGTACCCCACAGCTGCCTCGCAAGCGTGTGCTCTTGAAAAAGCAAGTTCAAGCAAGTTTACAGAGGAAATGACAAATAATTCTTGCACAAGTGTCTGGTGCAGAGCGAAATCTTCGCCCTACGGTTCGCGAAAACCTGACCGGCACTTCCACGGCCGCCTGCTCTTCTTCGTCGCTTGATGCGGAAGGCTCGTAACCATAAGCGGTAATATTTCTTGCCAAGTTGGAATGGTCCTCGTCTTCAGACGTGTACTTATCGCTGGTAGATGTACTTATCGCTGGTAGAGGCACCAGAACTAGAATCCATGCTCGCGATGGCGGCGTCGGCGCGCTTCGAATGACCGCGGCCGGCCGGCTGGCTATCCGACGAGGGTGTCGTGATGTCACGCCTTCCAACTCCCACGGGTCGGGAGGCGAGGCGCACGCTTACAAAAACGCCAAAAATAAAGCCATCGGCTCAAAAATAAGCGAAGTGACTACTTTGTTTCGGTGTAATCACACACTAAGGATTCATTTGCCGCATTTTCGCAAAAAAATTTTGATTTTGTGTCCGTATACCTTAAATAGTTCAAATAACCAATTACACCACATCATAATAGTCATAATTGGAAATACATAATTCCCATTATAGTACAGCTTCGCTGGTCTTCCATCTCCACCCCAGCGGAAGGGCTGACAGTTTTTTTTTCTGTTCTGCTTTACCGAAATACTACTTGAAACCAAATCTGATCAAACATGCAGCGTTTTTGGGTGCACGAAGAGTCACTGAAAAATAACTGAAGATGGTTAGGCCACTCAATTCAATCGTTTTTCATCGCAGCATCGTGTTTTTCAGGCGGAAAGACTGTATATGGGTGGTCTGTATAGGCAACAACACGTACAGTGCTCAGCAAAGAAAACGCGATACGCGAAGCGCATGGTCACCGGCGCTTTTTGCATCGACTGTAAGTGCTGGGGACACCGAACTGATGCAACGTGGTGTACAGTGAAAGTGAGAACTTTTGTGACGCATTGTGACTGCATTTGGTGCCACAGCGATCACCTACCGGTCACCTGTGGCGCAAAAATAGGGGGAATCTATAGGGAACCTGATGGCGACGGCGACGGCAGAAATCCGGTTGAAGTGTCCATATAATTGCTATCGCAATAAAAGCTGAATATTTGCGCAGCCTAGTTTTCGCATTTACAACCTCCACCAGTATATGTGAACAGCATTGTGATGCTCGGTTTTACTAACTATACTGTTACAGGCTGCTCGGAAATTGACCGTTTTCTGAGATCCCGTGGTCCGTAAACATGTGTGAATGACTGTACGTTTCCGATGCTGCTTTGCTATTGTCTAGTTGTTCTAACATTAATAAAAGCCGTTCGTACGCAAGAGCTTCATTTGTCATGTGAAATGCCTGTCCACGCTTCCGCCTGTGTAGCGGCTTCGGAGCTTGGGTAGCGAAAGCGAACACTGATTTGTAGTGCCGTCTTGTGTATCAGTCTTTCTTTTATAGGGCATACTTTCCTTCCTCGCGCTTTCCAACTCTGGTTGCGTCCGGTACATGACTGCTTGCTGTGCCTCGACAGCGAACGCAAACACGTGTTCACAATCGCCGCCACCGACGGCTCTCGTAGCGCTAAGCTGTGTGGAATGAACCGTGACTGAAGATTAGGCTAGCTTCTGAGACATTAAGAACGGTGAATCATTGCCACGATAAAAACAACTACAACCAACAGAGAACGGGGACTCACTGACACATGCGCGATCGGCGAAGCAGCTCAAGAAACAAAAAAAAGAGACTTACGTCTTCCCCCCCCCCCCCCCCCCCCTATAATTTGTGTTCTTCGCCTAGTTCTATGATTAAATACGCGACAATGTTAACGGGCAAAGCAAAATAACATCTGCAATTTAACTACTGGAGTACCACGTCGTAGCTTGCCGCGGTGAGCTCTGTTCGCGTGGTGCATTTGCGTCGCAATTTGTGCTCGTTTTCTGCTTTATATACTATACCTGGTGCTACGAATGTGCTCTGCCTCGTACAAGTGACGACCTTTCTCAAAAGTAAACACACAAAAATGCGTTTTCCGGTACGTCAGCCCTTAAAGCCCGCAGTGCGAAATCACTGGAAGCACCGTGAGCGCCTTCGTCCCGTCGTCTGCTTCACATGCCAGTGCTCAGACACCTGCCGTTCGCGGCCCTGTTCACCAGCCTGGTGCGATCGCGCAAACAGCTCGCTTTTCCGTTCCTTCGCTTGCCCTCTCTGGATTGATCAGAATTGTGATTGCGTCAGCGGCCGTCAGAGACAGCGGGGCGCTACGGCAGCTTTCCCACTCTGTGACGTAGCAGTCAAACCGAACGTGCGGAAAGCGAGCTGCTTGCGCGATCGCACCCGCACACCACCGGGGCGTCGCTGGCGCCTTACGACGGCCGCCCAGTGCCTTATGGAACCTCACGAGAACGCCGACGACGGCGGCAGACATTCGCCATAATTGCTATCGAAATAGAACTAACGAAATATACAAGGAAACGAATACCATAATACTGGTGTCGGCACACTGATGACATCGGCACCATTTGTCGGGCCTTCATTTTACCGATTGGAATCAACCTTCCTACGGGCAAAAATTCCTATAGAGTCCAGAAAAATTATTCCACCCGTCTGAGTAGACTTCGCATTCTATGCCTTCAACGCTTGCGCATTATTGCACTTCTCATGAGGACAATTTATATCTATTTGTATATGTATATCTATAAATCAGCCCGGCTACCGTAGGGCACTAAGAATTCAAAGTGTTCGCTGTGTTTTTCAGTAATTATTCGAGAACATTCAGCAAGTCTCGTTCTATGTGTACAAGAAAGTGCTGGAAGGTTGAGAGCTATACTCGCGAAGCATAGATACATGCACAGACTTAAGTTTGTGTAGATGACGAGTTTCATTGTAAAACTGGCCTAAACCGCGACTTCTACCTGTTTCAACCAAATTATGTGGCGTTGCTCACGGACCCCATGTTTAAAATTGAGGAAATGTCTTGCAGAAGAAGTTCATTCAGGATTCTTTTTTTACACCCCTGACACACGGGCACTCTAAGGTCATTTAGGTAAGGGGACATCTACCGGACAGGCGTTCGAGCGCAGTGACACACGACAAAGGAGTATCTCCCTCCCGGCAAAGTTCCTTTGTGGGAAAGAAGATCGGGCATCTACTTTTCGAGCGGGAAGGCGTACTCTCGCATACAGCGTGCACTACTCATCAATAGACGAAAACGTGTTACATAACTACTGTGCCCCGTAAGTATTTTTTTACCTCGGAAAATGTATTAATCTTTAGCGGTAATAAGATTTGTCGAACAGTGAAGATTTACTCTAGCTATACTCTCAAACGCTCGCACCATGTCGTCAGCGACGCCATGTTGAAATCCGAATATGCGCATTACAAGCCATCAGAAATGGGGGAAAAAAATGTTTTGAGGTTCTACATTCACTACATGCGCAGCTTTTTGTAAGTATTTTATCTCTTGCTGCTTTAACAAGCAACGTTTTTTTTTTTTTTCCGCGTTCATCTGAGGAACCACCTAAAGAAGTTAGTGCGATGCCATGTATCATCGGCGCAACACCTTTCTGCAAAGGGTCCTTCGGAGTGCCAAAAGGTGTTTCCTGCAAAGGACTTTACTTTTGCCCGTGTGTCAGGAGTAGCATGGCGTGTTGCGCAATGCGCCGATCGGAATCAAGCTCGTCGGAAGAGGAGGGAATGGCGACGGCAGCTTCATTTTACGCGACACTTCTACGTCACAAGGTGGTTTCGAGCGAGAGCCGCGCTTCGCGGCGTCGCGTGCGTAGTCAGGTAAATTGGAGGACTAATTTCACGGCTGTTATTTCGGTGTACATGGTCATCTTAAAATGCAGAATCCTGCCACTAAACTTTTATGACGATTCTCTTCCAATTTCCACTATGAACCTGTGCCCTAAAGTTGGTAAGTAATGTTAATTGATGTAATTACTTATAGTGAAGTAATTGCTTTCATCGTATTTCCGCCAAATGATGCCTGCATGGGCAGATAATTCATATGTAGTGACGTAATTGGTGTGAATTTTGTATGCTTGTTTTTAAATGTTGGAAGTAAAAAAGGACATATTCCATCTCTCCAGAGTTGAAGCGGTAATTGAGCCGCGTTAAAAAAAAGAAAAAAAAAACGCAGTGAAAATGGAATTCTGTTCCGGCACATTGCCAGCAGCGATGATTTCTCCCGCCGAGACCCAGGGGATCTCATCTCGGCTGTCTGATAGGCGGGGGGAGGCTGCGCCCGCCCCCGTGATTGCTGGCATCAATAAAAGTTTACTCTCTCGGCCACCATGTTTTGATAGGCGCAGAGTGCAATCGCAGCGTCGTGTAATTGAGCCTGCTCAAATTCTTCCTTTTGATCACCTCGGTATTTCTTAAAGTGCACACAAACAACCAGTGTGTGAATCTTTCCATCTTTTCATTCACACAAGACGCCTCCCGCCCAAGGCACAGTATACAAGAAGGCATTGTAAAAAAATAACACTTCGTACACCTGCAAGGGAGTTCCCCTGAAGAGCACTGTTTGATGTGAAACGTCGTTAAAGAATGCCGGAGGGGTCGCTTGCTAAAATGTCGTGTACCGAAAACACGTTATAAGCACTATCGCTTATATCTTGGCAACCGTGCTATCCACGCGCTTACTGTGGTATCGTAAACATGACGCAAACGGAGTTAAATCTCGCCTCTCTCGGCGTTCAGAGAGGCGCAGCTCGGCCGAACGTTTGCGATCCGAGCGGGAGTGGTCGAGCTTGAGAGAACTCACTGAGCCATAGATTGCATCAAACCCAAACTGGTGCTCATCAGGAGTTATAAGGCCTATCAGGGTGAAATTTGTCGCAGAAATTTCACGGTTGCTCTGCCATGGTGCCCTCACGTTCGACACGCAGGGTCTAGAAATGGCGTGAATAGACGCGGGCAGGAACGCAGAGGGTTATCCAACCCATCTGACCTCGGCGGAATGTGTCCGTCTTTGTAGGGAGCGCAAGTGTATATAGGAGCCCAACTATCTACCAGTGCGACGGGCTCTATAGGCACCCTGCAATGCAGTTTGGCTGTACATGTCGCGCTACTCAGCAGCGGCGGTGAGCATCCGCGTGTAGGCCCTCACCGCCACCTTTGTCCGTACTGCGCTCAGGCACGCCTGAAAGCTTCCTTTTCCAATTTTTCAATGGATTCACCGCGACCTCTTGGCAGCTTCTCCGTGAGAAGCGTGAACAAAAAGAAAATGCGCATATACTGCTGTTTTAGGTATATTCACAATCGCTAAGGGGATATCAGAATCAAATTGTGCCGCTTCCCTTCAAGACTGTGGGGAGAAACCCGGTGGCTGAAGTGGATCGTCGTGGTTCGGCCCGTCAAGTAAGTGCTGCTCTTGCGAATTTCTGTTGATCTATGACGCAAGCGCAAAATTATAGAAAAAACAACAACAAAAAAAAAAAAAAACTATAGACGCAGCATCCGTGAAAACGCACAATAAAGCGACAACTGCATGAACACATGTGATCTGATTCCCGCTGTTGTAAATTGGTTTGGATAGTCGTTTAGCTAGTCTCGCTCCAAAACAAATGCGCAGTGGTTGTTACGTGTGAAATCTAGCTTCGTTAGCGCTCCGCGTTGGACCTTTGTACGTTGGACCTTGTGCATTAATAGAGAGTTTTAGATTAGGGGGACGCAAGCGTAGGGACCCGCTAGCGCTTGGGGCCGCGGTACTGCGAACGCGGAGACCGGTCTGCGCGTGCGCAGTACCGCGGCCCCAAGCGCTAGCGGGCCCCTACGCTGGCGTCCCCCTAATCTAAAACTATCTAATAAGCCAACGTGCAGCTCCTTTCTGCGCCTGGATCAAGACGCGACTGCTGAAACCGGGCTCATTCATGCCGATGTTATCTCGCGTTTAGAACAACAGAACTAAGGCTGGAGTGCACCGCAGCACATATCGAGTATTCGCAAATGAGCACTTCTCTTGCGCACGCTAGCACACATTTGTTCAGTCTTTGTGTTGCTTAGTGTCAGCTGATAGCTCTCTGTTATGTTTCAGCGGTGATGACCTCTCACACTGCAGCCCGAAAGTCAACACCAGAATATGCTCGAGGAACTTTGTCAACGAAGAAAGAAGCTCCATAAAGAAGCTCCATCCAGGTTACCTGCCAACTCGCCAAAACCTAGACAAATGTGATAAGCAAAGCACCCTCGAACTATACTGAAGCTACAAATGATAGTTGAAAAACGTCTATGGCCGTATTTGCCCACTTAAGGGGAATAAATTATTTATTTGTTAACTTACTTTGAGTTCGACGTCGTAAACAAGTTTTATTTGTTGTGACAAGAACTTTGCTGCGATGTCCGCGCTGTTTACGTTTTTGACACGATATACGTGGTTGCTGTCGTAAAGTTGACGTCCTTTCCCAAGTGTCGGGGGTTGAAAATGGGCCTCAATGTTTTCGATTGTCTTAAAAACCACGATTTAGAACGCCCGACTTGTTTCAAACGAGCGCCGCAGAAGCATGCCTTCGTATAAGTGGCCGCCTCGGTGTTCTGCGGAACTGACACGGCGGCGCTGACTGCTGTGCCGATCGCTGCGCCGCCTGACCATTGCAGGTCGCCTATAGCAGCAATCTCGGACACCACTAGTAAGGAGGCGAAGGAGGGGTGTCATTTTTTTCCCCTATTGCCCAAACACCTTCTGCAAAGCAGGCGGGACCCACTACGAATAAAGAGCGAGCACGATTTCAAAGCTTAGACAGTAAGACCCCACTGGCTGTTAGGCACGTAAGCTTTCTAAAGCGCGAATAAACGTAACTTGTGCATTTGATGATGTCATTTCTGTACTCTAGTACCCATACGCCGTGTGCAGCACGCACCAAGACGTTTCGCGGGCCCCACTGCGGCTGCGTCCCTGACAGTGCTTGCCCGATTTCTTTGTTCCTTATTTCAGCGGGGTTCGCTTGCCGTCACGTTTGTGCACCTTTGCCGCACAAATGTTTCTTGGTTACCGCTCGCTTTTTGCCCTCTCATCACCAGCTTTGAATGGTTAATGTTATCACAATCAGCTGACCGACTCCTTATGTTTCTAATCTTCTTCCCTTTGTAGCAGTGAAAAGGGTCACGACCGTTTGGCTGCGCTATACACAGTCTCTATCACTCAATCATATCGGATAATCACAAAAGATACGTCGCAACATTACGGTTGTCGCTTAGTTTTTAACTTATTCGTGTCGTTTGCGTGTACTTTTTCTTGGTATTGCTGTCGATTTACTGGATATCTGAGAAGGCTTTTCACGAGCATATGCGCATCAACTTCCTTGTCATCGTTCCTTGTCATCGTTCACGGTAGCCGCCCGTCATATCCCAAGAGACCCTGCAACCCATATTGACCACGAATAATATTTATTCTGAAGAATTAGCGCTACAAAAGGATGAATGGCATGAAAAGAGAAACGGACCATCGCTAGTCTGCCAACCGATTACTAGTTCGATATGTGCACTTCATTTTTATGCACTTGGGTGATAAAGATCGCTAAAAATACAGTAAACACTTGTGCAGTATGGCCGAGCGTCCAATAATTCATGCTCGACTGAGTGCCAGGAAATAGGTTTCACTGATACGTAATCTGCCATTGATTCTGATTAAAAACGGAAAGAAAAAAGAAAAGACGCTGCTATTCCTAGCCTGTTGTAAACACTCTCGCATGACGTTGTCTTGGCAATGTAACGCTTGTGTTGTTTCCATGAAATCGTCTTTTTATAGACCTGATTCACCTGGATGTGTACTATCGACCAACGGACGATAGTACATATCGACAGTACGATAGTACATACGGACCACGGGATCTCAGAAAACGCTAAATATCCGAGCAGCCTTCAAAAGTACCCAGTAAAACCGTACATCACAATGTTATTCGCATATACCAGTAGAGGATGGAAATGGGAATACCAGGCTGCGTTTTGAGGCTGCGGAGATATTCAGCTTTTTGTCAGATCCCTTGGTCCGTAAACGTTTTTGGTCGATAGTACTTGAGACCAACTAGCCAAACAGATTCATTTTTTAAGCGTTATGGCGTCCTGCTCTGCGTATACGGCTACCGCAGAAGGCAAGCTCTGGTCCTAAAGCACACTCCGTAATGCGTCACGCAAGTCGCGATGCAAGTAAATCGCAACTACAGCTGATTCGGACAAACGGGGAATAAAAAGGCGTGCGCTTACAAGTGAGTAGTACTACGAAAGAGAGAGCGAGATATTTCATGAGAAAGTGCACTATTTCTGCCTGCCTGCAGGAGCGCGGCTCGGTGCCCGTTTGGTAATGTGGGTAGGAGAGATAAAGAGGAGGATTAGTGCTAAGTGTAGGAAAGTCCTCTCCCTAAAGAAGAACGGGTCTTCACAAATCTGGTCTCACTTGGTCAAACCACTGATCTCCAACGCTCGGCTCAGCGAGAAGCTGGTCGTCCCTGCCGAGAGAAATCTGTCGCGCCTAGAGCAAGGTGGCCGCTAAATTGTGCTTTTCCGAGAGCTTTGATAGCTCGAATGGCATCCACGTGGGCCTGACGTCATGGATAATCCTGCTGGCCACACGGACAACAGCTGACGCCGGAACAGTGAGGGGGTGAAATAAAAATGGTACGGGAAAGCGCGGAGGAAGAATGAATAGGGAGTATTCGGATATATATACATTTGAAGCTAAACATTCCGACAGAATTATCTGTCTGGTTGGGAAAAGTGATTAAGACTTTGAGAGTGAGTCCAACCAAATTAGGCTATTTATTATATATTATAAATTTATTATAGGGGGTATTCTTCGGAGGTGGCGGTGTGCAGCTTTTAAAAGGTCCACCGTAAGAAAAGAGGAGGGGGGAGAGAGCAGAAGGTGGGGAGACACTTCTTGACAGGGCACCTGTTCTTGACAGACGGAAAAGGCGAAAAGGTGGGATTGTCT